>NW_020175390.1:585619-595827 GCF_003031525.2 Neophocaena asiaeorientalis asiaeorientalis | reverse complement strand
AAAAAAAAAAAAAAAAAAAAAAAAAAAAAAAAAAAGGGGGGGCCCAAAAAAAAAAAAAAAAAAAAAAAAAAAAAAAAAAAAAAAAAAAAAATCCAACTGTGAAAATAAAATTGAATCATAGGGATCACTGAAAATATATTACAAGCCATGTGATCTATCTTCTGGCATATTTTCTATAGAAACATGGAGTCATTCAATCATAATTTTAAATTGATGAGTATACATTTTGTATCTATTTGAAAGTCATCAAGGAACGTATAAATTATATTTTTATTAACAAGATAGATTTTTAAATATCAGAAGTCAAGCAGTTTCCAAAGTAATTTTTTTAAACAGTGTAGAACTCATTATTTAATTATCATTTAAAAATATTATTAAGTATTTTGCGAGGTAATAAATAATTTGGCTGATTATATATTAGTGTATACTATTTTAATGAAATACATAACAATTTACAGCATTTTTGTCTGCCTTAAAATAGCTTATTTCTATTCCCTGGAATTAGGCCATGATAGTCACCCTCACCATTGGTGCCATTCATTTCAGGAACTTTCCACTGTGACATATCACCATATTAGATTTGGAAACATCAATGAAAATATTAAGTAATGCCATAGTAGATATTTTCCCCTAGGAAAATTAAATGTGATAAATGTCTTAAACACATACACACACGCACAAAGGGGAAAAAAGTGGTTTACGTAACCTACACTTAAATTTTTAAATGTATGGCAAATATAACTTACTTATCAATCACTCTGCATACTTGAGATATACATACACTTGTAACAATGTTATTTTCTCTCATTTTTTAGAGACTGGTACCTGAGCTGAAGAGGATAACTGCATTCATTTTCTCCTGCTGCCATAACAAATAACCACAAACTTAGTGGTTTAAAACAACACAAATTTAGTACTTCAGAGTTCTGTAGGTCAGAAATTCTAGTTGGCTCTGCTGATTTCTCTGCTCTAGATTTCACAAAGCCAAAAACAAGGTGTCAGCCAACTGGACTTTTCTCAGGAGACTCTGGGAAGAATTTGCTTCCAAGTTCATTCAGGTTGTTGGCAGAATGCAGGTCCTTATAGTCATAGGACTGAGAATCCATTTCCTGCTGCCTGTCAGCTGGCAGATGCCCTTAGTTCCTAGAGGTTTTTCGCCAGTCCCCGCACATGGGAGTCTATATCCCAGAGCCAGCAACGGTGCTTTGAATGCTTCTCATACATGGCATCTCTGACTCACCTTCTGCAACATTTCTCTTGCCAGAGAAAATTCTGTGCATTTAAGGGCTAATGTCCTTAGATGGGCCCAGCTAGATAATGCACGATAATCTCCCGATTATAAGGTCCATAATTTTAACTGCATCTGAAAATTTATCTACGCTATGTAATATAATATATTACAATTTCTGGGAGTTAGGGCAATGGCACATTTGGTAGGATATTATTCTGCCTACCACAGTAATATAAAGCCCTTCAATGTCATAAAGGTAAGAAGCACTAGAATCAAAATTTAAGTGCAGAGCTACTGCAAATACACCCAATTTGAATTCCTCGTTTTCCTCAGCCCTTGATTAGTAAAACAAAGCTTGTGTATTTTAAATAGACACAAAGATATTCAATCACACAATCAAGTGTGACTGGAAAATTAGAATTCTAGTTTACATTTGAAAATAGATCGACAAAAGAAGTTATTTTCATGAAATAAGTATCAATATATATTTGAATCTCTTTATATATGTGTCTATAAATATGGATGTGCATACAATAGAATTTGGGAGAAAGGTGGACAGTGATGGGACGTTTTATGACATCTAAAGTGTGCGTGCATGTGCGGATGGTTACTGAAATACATCTGAGCAAAGCATAAAGCTCTGGGGAGACTAACCTCAGATAGAGTCCCCGAAAAATAAAAGGCAGTTTGCTTAGTCTGGTGAATGCTTCCTTCCTTACTCTTCTTGCTCTCCTTGGTAAGTCATGGAGTGCTTGCATCTACTCTACAGCTTTGTTACAGTGCACGTGCTGTATTTCCTCCTCTGAAGCCCAAAATGGAGTAAAGGTACAGAATATTTGAAAAACACAATTATAATTCTGATCTAACACCATATTAGGAGAAACACATTTGTCATGAGCACACAGGAATGATATGCAGAATATGACTTACATGCAAGACGAAGGTATATCTTATTTCATGTATGGTAGCATAAGAGATCAGGGTTATTTTTAGCATAATTCAAGTTTTTAAATTGAACAGTAAAAACATTATGCTATGTGAAATAAGCCAGAGACAAGAAGACAAATATTGTATGATTCCACCTATATGAGGTACCTAGAGTAGGCAAGAGACAGAAAAGTATAATGAAGGTTGCTGGGAGGTGGGGGAGGAGAAATGGAGAGTTATTGTTTAATAGTACAGAGATCTGTTGGGGATGATGCAAAAGTTCCAGAAACAGATAGTGATAATGGTTGGACAACATTTTGAATGTACTTAATGCTACAGAATTATTCACTTAAAAATGAAAATATAATTATGTTTATATATATATATATATTTTTTTTTACTGTGATCTAAAGTGTTTAAAAATATACCAACCATTGGAAATCACATACACACACAAACCCTCACTATTTTATGGTTCAAAGAACAATTAAACAATTGTTTGATCTTAAATGATAACATACTATCAAATCTGTATTGATGGGGCAAAACTTTAACACTAAATGTTTATGTAAATAAAAATGAAAGGCTAATGCATTATGAAGTTTGGAGAAAAATAATAGAGTTAAACCAAATAAAGTGGAAGGAAAAAGAAATATACATGAACATAAATGCATGAAATAGAGTGTGCTGGGAAAGGTAAAAACGGATTAGTTGAGAAGGATAATAATACAGACAGATAATTCCTTGGGAAAACTGTAAAGAAAAAGACTCTAGGTACAAATAAGTAGTAGGGGTAAAAAGGAGGATATATTATGTGTTTGCTTTTTGTCTGCCTTTCTCACACTTTAAAGGAAGCAGAGATTTTGCTCTGTTTTACTTATTGCTTATGATTGGCAAAATAATGGTTCCCCAGTATGTGTGCACCCTTATCTGAGGAAACTGTGACTATTTTTCCCTAACATGTGGAAGGGACTTTACATAAGTGTTTAAGAATCTTGGTATATAGACAGCATCTAGGATTGTTATTGAAGTGAGTCTGATGAAGACATATTTGTCCTTCTAAGTGAAAGAGGGAGGAAAAGTTAGCATCAGAGAAAGATTTAAAGATACTATGCTGAGACCTTCAAGATGGCGGAGGAGTAAGACGTGGAGATCACCTTCCTCCCCACAAATACATCAAAAATACATCTACATGTGGAACAGCTCCTACAGAACACCTACTGAACGCTGGCAGAAGACCTCAGACTTCCCAAAAGGCAAAAAACTCCCCATGTACCTGGGTAGGGCAAAAGAAAAAAACAGAGACAAAGAATAGGGACAGAACCTGCACCAGTGGGAGGGAGCCGAGAAGGAGGAAAGGTTTCCACACACTAGGAAGCCCCTTCGCGGGCGGAGGCGGCAGGTGGCGGAGGGGGTAAGCTTCGGGGCCGCGGAGGAGAGCACAGCAACAGGGGTGCGGAGGGCAAAGCGGAGAGATTCCTGCACAGAGGATCGGTGCCGATCAGCACTCACCAGCCTGAGAGGCTTGTCTGCTCACCTGCCAGGGCGGGCAGGGGCTGGGAGCTGAGGCTTGGGCTTTGGTCGGATCCCAGGGAGAGGACTGGGGTTGGCGGCGTGAATACAGCCTGAAGGGGGCTAGTGCGCCACATCTACCAGGAGGGAGTCCGGGAAAAAGTCTGGACCTGCCAAAGAGGCGAGAGACCATTGTTTCAGGGTGCACGAAGAGAGGGGATTCCTTCCCTGTCTGCCTACAGAAGGCAGAGCACTGCCTAAATGAGCTCCAGAGACAGGTGCAAGGCACGCCTATCAGCTCAGACACCAGAGACAGCCATGAAACGCTAACATCGCTGCTGCAGCCACCAAGAATCCTGTGGGAAAGCACAGGTCACTGTCCACACCCCCCCGACCTACCCCCCTGGGAATCTGCGCAGCCCACCACTTCCAGGGTCCCATGATCCAGGGACAACTTCCCCGGGAGAACACACGGCACTCCTTAGGCTGTTGCAATGTCATGCCAGCCTCTGAAGCCACAGGTTCACCCCACATTCCAATTATAACTATGGTACCCCTCCCTACCCCACAGCATGAGTCAGCCAGAACCCCTAATCACCCACTCCTTTAACCCCGTCCTGTATGGGCAAGAACAGAAGCCTCAGGATGACCTACACACGCAGGTGGGGCCAAAACATCCCCGGGAATTGTGCAAGCAAAGAAGAGAAAAGGAAATTTCTCCATGCAGCCTCAGGAGAAGCGGATTAAATCCCCACAATAAACTTAATGTACCCTGCATCTGTGGAATACCTGAATAGACAACAAATCAACCCAAAATTAAGGGGCTTGACTTTGGGAGCAAGTGTAGACATAGGGTTTGTTGTCTGTGACTGACTTGTTTATGATTTTTATGTTTTAGTATAGTTTTTAGTGCTTGTTATCATTGGTGGACTTGCTTATTGGTTTGTATGCTTTCTTTTTTTAATTACTTTTTTTTATTTTAATAATTTTTTTTTTTACTTTCATTATTTTATTTTATTTTTTAATTAACGTTTTTCTTTCTTTTTTCTCCCTGTTCTTCTGAGCCATGTAGATGACAGGGTCTTGGTGCTCTGGCCTGGTGTCAGGCCTGAGGCTGTGAGGTGGGAGAGCCGAGTTCAGGACATTGGACCACCAGAGACCTCGTGGCCCCATGTAATATCAATCTGCGAGAGCTCTCCCAGAGATCTCTGTCTCAATGCTAAGACCAAGTTCCACCCAACAGTCAGCAAGCTCCAGTGCTGGACGGCCTATGCCAAAAAACTAGCAAGAGAGGAACACAACACCACCCAACCCATTAGCAGAGAGGCTGCCAAAAATAATACTAACTTCTGAGACGCCCTAAAACACACCACCAGTCGCAGCCCTGACCACCAGAAAGGCAAGACCCAACCCAATCCACCACAGCACAGGCACCAGTCCCCTCCACCAGGAAGCCTACACAAGCCACTGAACCAACCTTACCAAATGTGGGCAGACACCAAAACCAATGGAAACTGTGAACCTGCAGCCAGCAAAAAGGAGACCAAAAACACAGTAAGATAAACAAAATGAGAAGACAGAGAAATATGCAGCAAATGAAGGAGCAAGGTAAAATCCATCACACCAAACAAATGAAGAGGAAATAGGCAGTCTACCTGAAAATTCACGGTAATGATAGTAAAGATGATACAAAATCTTGAAAATAGAATGGAGAAAATACAAGAAACGTTTAACAAGGATGCAGAAGAACTAAAGAGCAAACAAACAATGATGAACAACACAATAAATGAAATTAAAAATTCTCTAGAAGGAATCAATAACAGAATAACTGAGGCAGAAGAATGGATAAGTGACCTGGGAGATAAAATAGTGGAAATAACAACGGCAGAGCAGAATAAAGAAAAAAGAAAGAAAAGAATTGAGGACCGTCTCAGAGACTTCTGGGACAACATTAAAGGTACCAACATTCAAATTATAGGGGTCTCAGAAGAAGAAGAGAAAAAGGAAGGGTCTGAGAAAATATTTTAAGAGATTATAGTTGAAAACTTCCCTAATATGGGAAAGGAAATTGTCAATCAAGTCCAGGAAGTGCAGAGTCCCATACAGGATAAATCCAAGGAGAAACAGACCAAGACACATATTAATCAAACTATCAAAAATTAAATATAAAGAAAAAATATTAAAAGCACCAATGGAAAAGCAGCAAATAACATACAAGGGAATCCCAATAAGGTTAACAGCTGATCTTTCAGCAGAAATTCTGCAAGCCAAAAGGGAGTGGCAGGACATATTTAAAGTGAAGACAGGGAAGAACCTACAACTAAGAATACCTACCCAGCAAGGATCTCATTCAGGTTCGACGGAGAAATTAAAACTTTTACAGACAAGCAAAAGCTGAGAGAGTTCAGCACCACCAAACCAGCTTTACAAAAAATACTAAAGGAACTTCTCTAGGCAGGAAACACAAGAAAAGGAAAAGACCAACAAAAACAAACGTAAAACAATTAAGATAATAGTAATAGGAATATACATATCAATAATTACCTTAAATATAAAAGGATTAAATGCCTGAACCAATGGACATAAACTGGCTGAATGGATACAAAAACAAGATCTGTATATGTGCTGTATACAAGGGACCCACTTCAGACCTAGAGACATATGCAGACTGAAAGTGAGGGGATGGAAAAACATATTCCATGCAAATGGAAATCAAAAGAAAGCTGGAGTAGCAATTCCCATATCAGACAAAATAAACTTTAAAATAAAGACTATTACAAGAGAAAAGAAGGACACTAAATAATGATCAAAGGATCAACCCAAGAAGAAGATAAAATAATTGTACATATTTACGCACCCAATATAGAAGCACCTCAATACATAAGGCAAATGCTAACACCAATAAAAGGGGAAATCAACAATAACACAACAATAGTAGGGGACTTTAACACCCCACTTTCACCTATGGACAGATCATCCAAAACGAAAATAAATAAGGAAACACAAGGTTTAAATGACACATTAAACAAATGGACTTAATTGATATTTATATGACATTCCATCCCAAAACAACAGAATACACTTTCTTCTCAAGTGCTCATGGAACATTCTCCAGGATAGATCATATCTTGGGTCACAAATCAAGCCTTGGTAAATTTAAGAAAACTGAAATCATATCAAGTCTCTTTTCCAACCACACACTATGAGACTAGGTATCAATCACAGGGAAAAAAATGTAAAAAGTAGAAAACAAGAGATCACTGAGGCAATCAAAGAGGAAATCAAAAAATGCATAGAAACAAATGACAATGAAAACACAACGACCCAAAACCTATGGGATGCAGCAAAATCAGTTCTAAGAGGGAAGTTTATAGCAATACAATCCTACCTCAAGAAACAAGAAAAATCTCAACTAAACAACCTAACCTTACACCTAAAGCAATTAGAGACAGAAGAACAAAAAAAAACCCCAAAGTTAGCAGAAGGAAAGAAATCATAATGATCCAATCAGAAATAAATGAAAAATAAATGAAGGAAATAGCAAAGATCAATAAATCAAAAAGCTGGTTCTTTGACATAATAAATAAAATTGATAAACCACTAGGTAGACTCATCAAAAGGGAGAAGACTCAAATCAACAAATTAGATGAAAAAGGAGAAGTAACAACTGACATTGCAGAAAAACAAGGGATCATGAGAGATTACTACAAGCAACTAATGCCAATAAAATGGACAACCTGGAAGAAATGGACCAATTCTTAGAAAAGCACAACCTTCCGAGACTGAACCAGGAAGAAATAGAAAATATAAACAGACCAATCACAAGAACGGAAATTGAAACTGTGATTAAAAATCTCCAACAAGCAAAAGCCCAGCACCAGATGGCTTCACAGGTGAATTCTATCAAACATTTGAAGAAGAGCTAACACCTATCCTTCTCAAACTCTTCCAAAATATAGCAGAGGGAGGGACACTCCCAAACTTATTCTATGAGGCCACCATCACCCTGATACCAAAACCAGACAAAGATGTCACAAAAATAGAAAACTACAGGCCAATATTACAGATGAACACAGATGCAGAAACCCTCAACAAAATACTAGCAAAAAGAATCCAACAAAACATTAAAAGGATCATACACCATGATCAAGAGTGATTTATCCCAGGAATTCAAGTGTTCTTCAATATATGAAAACCAATCAATGTGATAAACCATATTAACAAACTGAAGGATAAAAACCATATGATCATCTCAATAGATGCAGAAAAAGTTTTTGAGAAAATTCAACACCGATTTATGATAAAAACTCTGCAGAAAGTAGGCACAGAGGGAACTTACCTCACCATAATAAAGCCCATATATGACAAACCCACAGCCAACATTGTTCTCAACGGTGAAAAACTGAAACCATTTCCTCTAAGATCAGGACCAAGACAAGGGTACCCACTCTCACCGCTATTATTTAAAATAGTTTTGGAACTTTTAGCCACAGCGATCAGAGAAGAAAAAGAAATAAAAGGAATCCAAATCAGAAAAGAAGAAGTAAAACTCTCACTGTTTGCAGATGACATGATACTATACACAGAAAATCCTAAAGATGCTACCAGAAAAGTACTAGAGCTAATCAATGAATTTGGTAAAGTAGCCGAATACAAAATTAATGCACAGAAATTTCTTGCATTCCTATACACTAATGACCAAAAATTAAAAGAGAAATTAAGGAAACACTCCCATTTACAATTGAAACAAAAACAATAAAATACCTGGAAATAAACCTACCTATGGAGACAAAAGACCTGTATGCAGAAAACTATATGACACTGATGAAAGAAATTAAAGACGATACAAACAGATGGAGAGATATACCATGTTCTTTGATTGGAAGAATCAACAATGCGAAAATGACTATACTAAGCAATCTATAGATTCAATGCAATCCCTATCAAACTACCAATGGCATTTTTCACAGGACTAGAACCAAAAATTTCACGATTTTTATGGAAACACAAAAGACTCCAAATAGCAAAAGCAATCTTGAGAAAGAAAAACGGAGCTGGAGAAATCAGGTTCTCTTACTTCAGACTATACTACAAACCTACAGTAATGAAGACACTATGGTACAGGCACAAGAACAGAAATATAGATCAATGGAACAGGATAGGAAGCCCAGAGATAAACTTTCTACACACATATGGTCAACTTATATTTTATAAAGGAGGCAAGCGTATACAATGGAGAAAAGACAGCCTCTTCAATAGGTGGTGCTAGGAAGACTGGACAGCTACATGTAAAAGAATGAAATTAGAACACTCTCTAACACCATACACAAAAGTAAACTCAAAATAGAGTAAAGACCTAACTGTAAGGCCAGACACTATAAAACTCTTAGAGGAAAACATAGGCAGAACACTCTATAACAAATCACAGCAAGATCCTTTTCATCCCGCCTCCTAGAGAAATGGAAATAAAAACAAAAATAAACAAATGGGACTTAATGAAACTTAAAAGCTTTTTCACAGCAAAGGAAACTATAAGCAAGATGAAAAGACAACCCTCAGAATGGGAGAAAGTATTTGAAAACAAAGCAACTGAAAAACAATTAATCTCCAACATATACAAGCAGCTCATGTAGCTCAATATCAAAAAAAACAAACAACCCAATCCCAAAATGGGCAGAAGACCTAACCAGACATTTCTGCAAAGAAGATATACAGATTGCCAACAAGAAAGCATGCTCAACATCACTAATCATTAGAGAAATGCAAATCAAAACTACAATTAGGTATCATCTCACACCAGTCAGAATGGCCATCATCAAAAAATCTACAAACAATAAATGCTGGAGAGGGTGTGGAGAAAAGGGAACCCTCTTGCACTGTTGGTGGGAATGTAAATTGATATAGCCACTATGGAGAACAGTGTGGAGGTTCCTTAAAAATCTAAAAATAGAATTACCATAGGGTCCAGCAATCCCACTACTGGGCATATACCCTGAGAAAACCACAATTCAAAAAGAGTCATGTACCACAATGTTCATTGCAGCACTATTTACTATAGCCAGGACATGGAAGCAACCTAAGTGTCCATCAACAGATGAATGGATAAAGAAGATGTGGCATATGTATACAATGTAATACTACTCAGCCATAAAAAGAAACAAAATTGAACTATTTGTAGTGAGGTGGATGGACCTAGAGTCTGTCATACAGAGCAAAGTTAAGTCAGAAAGATAAAAACAAGTACTGTATTCTATATAGAATCTAAAAAAAAATGTTCTTATAAACCTAGGGGCAGGACAGAAATAAAGACGCAGACGTAGAGAATGGACTTGAGTGAGGACACAGGGTGGGGGAAGGGTAAGCTGGGACGAAGTGAGAGGGTGGCATGGACAGATATACACTACAAATGTAAAATCGATGGCTAGTGGGAAGTAGCCGCATAGCCCAGGGAGAACAGCTTGGTGTTTTGTGACCACCTAGAGGGGTGGGACAGGGAGGGTGGGAGGAGACGCAAGAGGGAGGAGATATGGGGATATAT
>NW_020175390.1:419183-584725 GCF_003031525.2 Neophocaena asiaeorientalis asiaeorientalis | reverse complement strand
GATGGAGAAATTAAAACCTTTACAGACAAGCAAAAGCTGAGAGAGTTCAGCACCACCAAACCAGCTTTACAAAAAATACTAAAGGAACTTCTCTAGGCAGGAAACACAAGAAAAGGAAAAGACCAACAAAAACAAACGTAAAACAATTAAGATAATAGTAATAGGAATATACATATCAATAATTACCTTAAATATAAAAGGATTAAATGCCTGAACCAATGGACATAAACTGGCTGAATGGATACAAAAACAAGATCTGTATATGTGCTGTATACAAGGGACCCACTTCAGACCTAGAGACATATGCAGACTGAAAGTGAGGGGATGGAAAAACATATTCCATGCAAATGGAAATCAAAAGAAAGCTGGAGTAGCAATTCCCATATCAGACAAAATAAACTTTAAAATAAAGACTATTACAAGAGAAAAGAAGGACACTAAATAATGATCAAAGGATCAACCCAAGAAGAAGATAAAATAATTGTACATATTTACGCACCCAATATAGAAGCACCTCAATACATAAGGCAAATGCTAACACCAATAAAAGGGGAAATCAACAATAACACAACAATAGTAGGGGACTTTAACACCCCACTTTCACCTATGGACAGATCATCCAAAACGAAAATAAATAAGGAAACACAAGGTTTAAATGACACATTAAACAAATGGACTTAATTGATATTTATATGACATTCCATCCCAAAACAACAGAATACACTTTCTTCTCAAGTGCTCATGGAACATTCTCCAGGATAGATCATATCTTGGGTCACAAATCAAGCCTTGGTAAATTTAAGAAAACTGAAATCATATCAAGTCTCTTTTCCAACCACACACTATGAGACTAGGTATCAATCACAGGGAAAAAAATGTAAAAAGTAGAAAACAAGAGATCACTGAGGCAATCAAAGAGGAAATCAAAAAATGCATAGAAACAAATGACAATGAAAACACAACGACCCAAAACCTATGGGATGCAGCAAAATCAGTTCTAAGAGGGAAGTTTATAGCAATACAATCCTACCTCAAGAAACAAGAAAAATCTCAACTAAACAACCTAACCTTACACCTAAAGCAATTAGAGACAGAAGAACAAAAAAAAACCCCAAAGTTAGCAGAAGGAAAGAAATCATAATGATCCAATCAGAAATAAATGAAAAATAAATGAAGGAAATAGCAAAGATCAATAAATCAAAAAGCTGGTTCTTTGACATAATAAATAAAATTGATAAACCACTAGGTAGACTCATCAAAAGGGAGAAGACTCAAATCAACAAATTAGATGAAAAAGGAGAAGTAACAACTGACATTGCAGAAAAACAAGGGATCATGAGAGATTACTACAAGCAACTAATGCCAATAAAATGGACAACCTGGAAGAAATGGACCAATTCTTAGAAAAGCACAACCTTCCGAGACTGAACCAGGAAGAAATAGAAAATATAAACAGACCAATCACAAGAACGGAAATTGAAACTGTGATTAAAAATCTCCAACAAGCAAAAGCCCAGCACCAGATGGCTTCACAGGTGAATTCTATCAAACATTTGAAGAAGAGCTAACACCTATCCTTCTCAAACTCTTCCAAAATATAGCAGAGGGAGGGACACTCCCAAACTTATTCTATGAGGCCACCATCACCCTGATACCAAAACCAGACAAAGATGTCACAAAAATAGAAAACTACAGGCCAATATTACAGATGAACACAGATGCAGAAACCCTCAACAAAATACTAGCAAAAAGAATCCAACAAAACATTAAAAGGATCATACACCATGATCAAGAGTGATTTATCCCAGGAATTCAAGTGTTCTTCAATATATGAAAACCAATCAATGTGATAAACCATATTAACAAACTGAAGGATAAAAACCATATGATCATCTCAATAGATGCAGAAAAAGTTTTTGAGAAAATTCAACACCGATTTATGATAAAAACTCTGCAGAAAGTAGGCACAGAGGGAACTTACCTCACCATAATAAAGCCCATATATGACAAACCCACAGCCAACATTGTTCTCAACGGTGAAAAACTGAAACCATTTCCTCTAAGATCAGGTAAAACTCTGCAGAAAGTAGGCACAGAGGGAACTTACCTCACCATAATAAAGCCCATATATGACAAACCCACAGCCAACATTGTTCTCAACGGTGAAAAACTGAAACCATTTCCTCTAAGATCAGGACCAAGACAAGGGTACCCACTCTCACCGCTATTATTTAAAATAGTTTTGGAACTTTTAGCCACAGCGATCAGAGAAGAAAAAGAAATAAAAGGAATCCAAATCAGAAAAGAAGAAGTAAAACTCTCACTGTTTGCAGATGACATGATACTATACACAGAAAATCCTAAAGATGCTACCAGAAAAGTACTAGAGCTAATCAATGAATTTGGTAAAGTAGCCGAATACAAAATTAATGCACAGAAATTTCTTGCATTCCTATACACTAATGACCAAAAATTAAAAGAGAAATTAAGGAAACACTCCCATTTACAATTGAAACAAAAACAATAAAATACCTGGAAATAAACCTACCTATGGAGACAAAAGACCTGTATGCAGAAAACTATATGACACTGATGAAAGAAATTAAAGACGATACAAACAGATGGAGAGATATACCATGTTCTTTGATTGGAAGAATCAACAATGCGAAAATGACTATACTAAGCAATCTATAGATTCAATGCAATCCCTATCAAACTACCAATGGCATTTTTCACAGGACTAGAACCAAAAATTTCACGATTTTTATGGAAACACAAAAGACTCCAAATAGCAAAAGCAATCTTGAGAAAGAAAAACGGAGCTGGAGAAATCAGGTTCTCTTACTTCAGACTATACTACAAACCTACAGTAATGAAGACACTATGGTACAGGCACAAGAACAGAAATATAGATCAATGGAACAGGATAGGAAGCCCAGAGATAAACTTTCTACACACATATGGTCAACTTATATTTTATAAAGGAGGCAAGCGTATACAATGGAGAAAAGACAGCCTCTTCAATAGGTGGTGCTAGGAAGACTGGACAGCTACATGTAAAAGAATGAAATTAGAACACTCTCTAACACCATACACAAAAGTAAACTCAAAATAGAGTAAAGACCTAACTGTAAGGCCAGACACTATAAAACTCTTAGAGGAAAACATAGGCAGAACACTCTATAACAAATCACAGCAAGATCCTTTTCATCCCGCCTCCTAGAGAAATGGAAATAAAAACAAAAATAAACAAATGGGACTTAATGAAACTTAAAAGCTTTTTCACAGCAAAGGAAACTATAAGCAAGATGAAAAGACAACCCTCAGAATGGGAGAAAGTATTTGAAAACAAAGCAACTGAAAAACAATTAATCTCCAACATATACAAGCAGCTCATGTAGCTCAATATCAAAAAAAACAAACAACCCAATCCCAAAATGGGCAGAAGACCTAACCAGACATTTCTGCAAAGAAGATATACAGATTGCCAACAAGAAAGCATGCTCAACATCACTAATCATTAGAGAAATGCAAATCAAAACTACAATTAGGTATCATCTCACACCAGTCAGAATGGCCATCATCAAAAAATCTACAAACAATAAATGCTGGAGAGGGTGTGGAGAAAAGGGAACCCTCTTGCACTGTTGGTGGGAATGTAAATTGATATAGCCACTATGGAGAACAGTGTGGAGGTTCCTTAAAAATCTAAAAATAGAATTACCATAGGGTCCAGCAATCCCACTACTGGGCATATACCCTGAGAAAACCACAATTCAAAAAGAGTCATGTACCACAATGTTCATTGCAGCACTATTTACTATAGCCAGGACATGGAAGCAACCTAAGTGTCCATCAACAGATGAATGGATAAAGCAGATGTGGCATATGTATACAATGTAATACTACTCAGCCATAAAAAGAAACAAAATTGAACTATTTGTAGTGAGGTGGATGGACCTAGAGTCTGTCATACAGAGCAAAGTTAAGTCAGAAAGATAAAAACAAGTACTGTATTCTATATAGAATCTAAAAAAAAATGTTCTTATAAACCTAGGGGCAGGACAGAAATAAAGACGCAGACGTAGAGAATGGACTTGAGTGAGGACACAGGGTGGGGGAAGGGTAAGCTGGGACGAAGTGAGAGGGTGGCATGGACAGATATACACTACAAATGTAAAATCGATGGCTAGTGGGAAGTAGCCGCATAGCCCAGGGAGAACAGCTTGGTGTTTTGTGACCACCTAGAGGGGTGGGACAGGGAGGGTGGGAGGAGACGCAAGAGGGAGGAGATATGGGGATATATATCTATATATATGTGTATAGCTGATTCACTTGTTATACAGCAGAAACTAACACAGCATTGTAAAGCAATTATACTCCAATAAAGGTGTTAAAAAAAAAAAAGACATTAAAAAAAATGCTATGCTGCTGGGTTTGAAGAAGGCGGAAGGAGTGTTCAGCCAAGGCATGCAGGACACCTTTAGAAGGTGGAAAAGGGAAGAGTATGGACTCTCCACTAGAGTTTCCAGAAGCCTCCTTGATTTTAGACCAGTGAAGCCATTTTGGACTTATAACCCCCAACAAACACTGTTAAGATAACAATTTTTTCTTGTCTTAAGGCATTAAGTTTTTGGTATACCGGCAAAAGGTAAACAATGCAGTGCAGTGTGCTTAGTATCTAGAATACTCCCTGGCACAAATCAGTCAACTAATAAGTATCTGTTGGTTGTTAAACATATAAGTGGGATTGGTGAACAGTATATATACTATTTACCCCATAAACTGGATTATATTTACATGGGTTTGTGGTATTAATCGTTATATATGTTAGTTCATAAATGTTTTAATTACAAAAAATAAACATGTCGTGTACTTATTTATTTTTCCCATGTGAATTCTATCCTTGTGTTTCTCAATGTAGTAGTTTCAGAATTGCCCAGATTAATACAGAATAAAATTAAAAATAAAATTCTAATTCTTGAACTGGGAGGAACAGTTGATCTTACTAGCTGCCACTTAATATCAGGAACATCCATCCATATGTATACCACCTAGGCTACAAGAGGATTTACTTAATTTATAGCAAGCATAAAGAATTTTTTAACAATCACTGATCAGTTTCAATGTTTAACAAACCTGAGTTAGAATTGGTTTTACATATCCTTATCCCAAAGAAAATATCATTCACTGCTATTTAAATTAGGAAAGAACAAAGAGAATAACACACATAAAGTAAAATAATATTGTTATAAAATGGTATGATAGATGATTTGTTGAACCAGTAGCAGCAAGATTATGTTGCTTTGCATAAAATCCCTTTTGACTAAAAACTGAATGAGCATTTTAATGATCAATAAAGCCTTGAATAATTGGAATGCATGTAAAAATATAAACTGTCCTTTATACACAGTGACTTTATATCATAGGGGGCAAGTTATTTTAAAGACTTATGTAATGACACTAGCTACTCATTTTGAAATCTGGAATTGCACAGGTAGTGTAACTTAAGTGTGTGGAGCACACTTTAACAATAGGAAAGTATGCTAAACAGGAATTCAGAAAATATAGAAACTTGAACCTTTAAAATGGGTATTGCTATTTTGATATAAGAAGAAAGTGTTACTTTATTACTTTACTTATTAAAATATATGGATAAAAATCATTGTCCTGTGTGCTTCTCTGCATGTGTGAAAACCTTAAGTTTGCTATAGAATTCTTTGCAGAGAACTTAATTACAGATTGAAAAGTCCACATATCACACCAGATTAACTGATGTTTCATAAGTAGGTTATAGTCAAAGTATTAAATCTACTATATTAATATTTGTGTGTTAACCAGCAGCTCTGTGTCAACTGAGGATTGGACACCAGAATGTGTATCTAAATAGAAGAAAGAAATTCAGAACTACAAACATTAGATAGCTCAGATCACAAATTTCACAGAAATATGATAGGATCAGGTTGGGTAATTTCTATATTCCTTTTCCAGCATGACATTGCTGTAACAAAAGGTCAAGAAAAAATTAATCTGTCATAGGTGGCATTTTTTAGCATTATTAGCTATTTCATAAGAAGAGTTACTCAAATTAAAACTTAAGTCCATGTAAGAAATAATTCCCAGAGTTTAAAAATAATTAGGGATAGAAAATGTATAGGAATGAAACAAAAATAAAACAAGACCACTGGATTTTATTTTTAAGACTAGATATTTTATAAGACTTTTTGTTTGGCAATAGTTATACAGGTTTAAGCATTTTAAAACTTCATGAGATGTTACAGACAATGCCAGTCATTCACTCATTTATTAATTCAGTAATTCATCAAATATTAATTGAACACTTAAAATATGCCAACCAGTGTTCCAGTTGTTTAGAAAAATAAAAGCCAATTCTTGAAAAGGCAGAGGCATCAGTGCTGGGATAAAAAATTCAGTGTATTACAACGGGCCTCACCTGAGAAAACACAAATCCGTTATAATTTTATTTTACTAACTAGGTCCTGAAAATATTATCAGATAATCTAGGAGGCAATGTTCATATAATTTTATTTGGTTACAAAAAGATTATGACTATTATGGAAGTTCCTAAACTTTAAAAAAAATACATAATATGAAGTAAGGATAATTTGTTAAAAGATACTTTTCTTCTAGTAGAGTACATTTACAGGTTTTTTAATTAGGAGGCACTTATATTGAAAATTTGATTTACTTCTTAAAGGCCATACAGTTATCTGTAAGATAAGGCAAATCCCTACCCACTCCACAGAGAGGCAGTTAACTCTACATTTCTTTATTTAAGATAGTTCCTTAAGAATTTAAAACTAATCCCACTGTCACAGAATGCACTATGGAATGATTCCGAAAAAAAAAATCAAATTAAAATGAGAAACTTGGCTTCCTGAGAAACATTTAAATCTTTATATTTATTTTTCAACTAATGCAAAATGAAAGGTGACATTGACATAATTCCTTGCTGTGAAAGTTATTTTATAATCCCATCAAAAGATTAACTATACAGATACAAAGATATGTTTCATGCAGAAAATCTTAGTTATAAAAAAGGATAGAAGATTATATGTTATGTAAGCATATTTTTGCTAAACATAATAATCCTCAAAGTTTCTGATTAGCTGTCAGCATTTCTTGAAAAAGTAAACAGCTTAGAATTGCTAGGCTAAACC
The DNA here is from genome assembly GCF_003031525.2 of Neophocaena asiaeorientalis asiaeorientalis. Lineage (NCBI taxonomy): Eukaryota > Metazoa > Chordata > Mammalia > Artiodactyla > Phocoenidae > Neophocaena > Neophocaena asiaeorientalis. Next base: position 577,544 of record NW_020175390.1, on the reverse strand, counting down.
CCAGTTCAGCTTTTTTTTATTAAGTGAACATTCTAAACCACAAGCCTGCAGTTGACCTCATTGTATTAAAAAGATGATTTTTTTGTTCATACATATTTTCTTATAGAACTTCTTGGTTCAATCTGATCTCAAGTTTAAGTCTCATTTTCCTATTTCCCAACCCCAAGTTGAACAACCATGCATCTTGTTCTGCAGGAATCAGTAATAAAACTATGCAGACAACATCAGAACCACTAAAAGTAGCCATATACTTATAATTTAGTGAAGAGATTAATTAATAATATATGAGGAAATTACTGAATATTTTCAAAAATATTGTTATAAATTTTGTTTAGCTGTCATACTTTTATACTATCTCAACTTGGATAATCTGGAACTACTTTCCCAGAAATTTCCTTCCCTGCATGTTTCCCATTTCAAATTTAAGAGGGAGGGAGATAGAACTGAGTAAAGTTTAGAGCACGGAAGTAAGCAGCATTCACTAGGCTCTGAAGGTCACTGTTTAGATGAGAGAAATTCATTGGTGCTATAGGCTTTCAGCTTATCTTTGTTCCACTTTGTGTGAGAGGTTAACAAATAGATGCCAGCAGGTTCCTATTTGTTGTTCTTACCCAGCCTGCATCCAGCTTCTTGTCCCAACTGCTGACCAGGTGGACTGGCTTACTTCAGGACCACCACCAGACACAGAGGCAAAGTCATTCTATTTTCCTGATTCAATCCTGACTGAAACAGTTGTTGATACCAGAAATAATTCCAGACAAAGTAAAAACTATGAGACTCTAAGTGGTACTCTCACCTGATTTAGTTTAATGGCACTAATGTCCCTATTTCCAGTACTTAAAAGGGGTACTGGGAGTCCATGTCACAGCAGAAAAACAACTACTTACATGATCACCTTTAGATACCTGTAATCAAGTGCACATAAAAGTAAAGTTTTATTTATCAAGTAGGTCCAGGCATAACAGAATATATTAGTGAAAAGAAGAAGAATAAAGGAGTTGGGGAACGGTGCTTCTAGGAACAATGAGCAACTCGGAGAAAGAAATTCATCAAGTCAGGGCAAATTCTCAGGTCAAGGTCCATATGAGAGACTAGAAAGTTACTCTGACTGCCTGAAAAGAAACGCTTATCTACTATAGCCACAGGACTCACATTTCTAAAAATCAAACCCAAAGATTAAAATATGGCCTCAGGGCTTCCCTGGTGGCGCAGTGGTTGAGAATCTGCCTGCCAATGCAGGGGACATGGGTTTAAGCCCTGGTCCGGGACGATCCCACAGAGCAACTAGGCCCATGAGCCACAACTACTGAGCCTGGGCGTCTGGAGCTTGTGCTCCACAAGAGAGGCTGCGACAGTGAGAGGCCTGTGCACCACGATGAAGAGTGGCCCCCGCTTGCCACAACTAGAGAAAGCCCTCGCGCAGAAATGAAGATCCAACACAGACAAAAATAAATTAATAAATAAATACAGAAGCTTTCATTTAAAAAAGAAAGAAAAAAAAATGGCCTCAATACAATGTAAATTGAATTTACAGGTATGCCATGACTACAATGTTAAATTAAAGCATTGATTAGGAAGGTATGAAACCCTAAAACTTGAGCAGGGTTCTTATGAAAAGATTATGATGGTACTTTGTACCTTGAAATGTCTTTATTTAAATAATATGCATATATTTTCCCAATGTAACTTATCAACCTTTTAGATTGGTTTCATCCAAATACCTGTAAAAGGAAATTGAGTAGGATGTTCTTTGGTCCTGGTATTAGCTTGGAACCCACAGTTAAAATCAAGATACACTTAAAACCCCAAGCTCCACGAAAAAACCTTTCAATTGAATCCTAACAGCTTCCCCCGAGGCTTATTAAAATGCATCATAGTCATCTAGCATCTATGACATTCCTTCTTTTCTATCCATATAAGAATTCTGGATAGGGGACTGCGGGATTTAGGCCAAGTCTGTCTCTCCCTTGCTTATCATGGCAGAATTCAAAAAGAATCACCCACAGAAATTAGATTGGCTGCAATCATACTGAAATCCCTTTTCCATTTTGGGTATCAAATTGGGCAGCAGAGTCGCTGATATAAACCTACAGCTCTCTGAGAACACCACGGAACTCTAGAGAATTGGCAGGGTCAAGAGAGAAGATGAAAGTGTAATGCGCCGGGGCTGTATTTACACCTGTTTGTCAACATTGTGTGGATTTTCTGTTGTTAAGGTGGAAAGTTGAACTAAAGCCAACCTTAAGAACCACATTCAAAAGGGCTAAAAATAGTTATTTTGTGGAGTAGCATGCAAAAATGGTGTCAGAAGCTGCCAGCGGTCCAGGGGATAAAAATGGTCAAGCTTGGTCCACAATACTATAAAGAGATGGGGTCCCATACGGTCCTCAAAAAATTTAGGGATCTGGCATTAGAAGTTTGCTCCACAGAGCGCACCGAAGGCTATGAAAGTAAAGCGAGGTGACCTGTACACTGCAGAACAATCCTGTGATGGAGGAAGGAGAAGAGAGGAGACTTGCATCAAATACAAGTTTAGTCTGGACTTGGAAAATCATGGAGTCACAGTAGGTTGGATTTAACCTAATTTGGATATCAGTAAGTCATGTCATTTTATAATCCCTTTGCTTGAATGGGGATAGATACTGTGACTTGCTTCTAATAAACAGAGTATGGAAAAGGTAACTGGATTCTTCAGAAGTAGTTTGTGTCAACAGAGTTGATTTGGGCTTACTAAGTGGAGAGATTATCCTGGGTGCGCTTAATTCAATCAAGTGAGAACTTATAAGAGGGACTTAGGTCTTGTGGGTTCAGAGACTTTCTACTGTTCTTGAAGAATCAAGCAACAATTGTTCTACAGTGTTAAGGAAATTAATTCTACAACAACCATCTGAGCTTGGAAGAGGACCCTGGAGCTCAAATGATACCCCAGCCCTGACTGATATCTTAACTGCAGCCTGGGGAGACACTAAGCAGAGGACCCAGTGAAATTATGTTTGAACCTCTGACCTAAGAAAACTGGAGATAATAAAGAGGTGTTTTAGCTGCTATGTCTGTGGTAAGGTATTATGTAGCAGTAGAAAACGAGTTCACAGTGTTGTTGTTTTTAATATCATAAAACTAGTCAGAACAACTAAGAACACAAACGAGTAAAGCCATGGAAAGTGTCATTAAAAAAATTCTCCCTGACAGGATGAGCCCTGGCTGCACAATCTGTGGACAGCACAAGGAGTACAGGTTCAGCAGCAGTGCTGTGGGACTGATGGGAAGGGAAAGGAGACCACTGAAGGAAACCTAGCAGGGTGGCAACTCACAAAACACCAAAATAGGCATTCCTATTATCTCCATTCATCTCCATTCTTATCGGCAACACAGAAATCACCAAAAAAAAAAAAAAAAAAAGTACTCATCCCTTTTCTGTACAATTATTTCTACTTTCTGAGTGAAAAGCTCAGAGAGAAGAATTAAGAACATTTAACATTAAGAAAAGTCCCCAGACTCTCAGTTATAGTTGAATTCTAAAATAAAACGATTTTTTTAAAAAAGGGTTTGGAAATTGGATAATTATTTGGGAAATGAAAACAGCACAGCCATACCACACAGCATGGCCAAAGATAAATTCCAAAGGGATCAGACATTGAAATGTCAAAAATAAAACTATAAAAGTATTGGGAAAAATGTGAATGAACCACATTATATACTAGGAATGTAAGATGACTGTTTTATAGCCACGATTCAAAATATGGAAACAATAAATAAAAATAATTTTAAAACAGACTATATTAAAAGATAAGATTTTCCTTCCAAAAAGCCCAATGACAAAATACAACTTACATAATGAGCAAATATAATTCAACAATTAAACAATACAAAGACAAATAATTAAAAATGGGTAAATGATTTGAATAGACGTTTCACCAAAAAGACACACAAACGGACAATAACAACAGGAAAACATGTTCAGAATCATCAAGCATTAGGGAGATACAATTCAAAACCAAACTAAAAACAAAACAAACAAACATAAAACCACTGTACCCACTAAGATGGAAAAAAGTAAAAGACACATAACAAGTATAAGATTTGGAGTAATAAGAATTTCATATATTGTTTATGGGAATGTAAAGCAGTACAGCTGATTTGGAAACAGTCTGGCAGTTCCCTAAATAACTAAACATAGAGTTAGCACATGACCTAGAAATCTCAGGTATATACCACTAATACTCCTATATATAGACAAAAAATACATGAAAACATGTCCACACAAAAATTTGTCCATGGATATTCATAGCAGCCTTATTTATGACAGCCAAAATGACTGTCGACAACCTAAATGTTCATCAACTGATGAATGGATAAAGAAACTGTAGTATATTCATACAATTAAATACCATTCAGTCATAAAAGAAGTACTGTTACATGCTACAGCATGGACAAACCCTGAAAACATCATGCTAATTAAAAGAAGGCAGTCACCCAGACAACATATTATATAATTTTACTCAAATAAAATATCCATAACTGGCAAATCCACAGAATCAGAAATTTGTTAATTGGTGGCTGTCAGGGCTGAGGGGAGTGGAAAATGGGAAGTAACTGCTAATGTTATTTTTGTGTTGATGAACATGTTCTGGAATTAGATGTTGATACTGGTTGCAGGACTCTGTGGAAATACTACAAGTCACTGAATCATACACTTTAAGGGGAAGACTTGGTGGCATTTGGATTACATATCAGTAAAGTTGTTATAGTAAAAAAAGGAGTGCCACCTTAGGGGACTAGGGACATGCTAGGAATTGAGTGAGACTAATAAAGCACATCTAGACTTGATCCAAGTTAATAAATGATTTTTTTGTTTGTTTTCAGAGCTTTCACCCTATCTCCTAATGAAAGTAAAGTGAAACTTGCTGGGAAATAGGACCTTAAACTTTAGTCTCTAAGACTTTTTTACATAGTATATGACATGAAAAAAGGCAAGAAATGTGACTGATAAAGAGAAAGATGAAAAAACAGAAAAAATGCAGATGTAATATAGATTTATAATTAGCCTACGTAACAGTAGGATAATTTTTATATAACTACTGCAAATATTTTAGAGACTGGAAGGAAAATCAGAAACAGAATGTATATCCCATAAACAAACAAATAAACAAAAGCCTACCATCTTTATTCTTCAGGTAACTTCAAATTAAAAGCAAAATGAGATAGATGTATCATTTGAATAGTCAAAAGTAACAGATGGTGAGAGAAGTCAGAATAGGTTTTCTTTCTTGACAGTATTTCCTGGGAAGAGATATGAGAGTACCCTTCTGGGTGCTGAAAATATTCTGTGATTTGACTTGGATGGGGATATATATATTTACAATTTCACTGAGCTCAATGAAATTGCACATATGTATAGACACTTATAATTCATGCACTTTATACACAACATTAGTGTGCATGTTATATGTCAATAAAAACGTAAAATGATAGTAATATGAAAAAGGGAAATGGATAAAGGTGAAAATTAAAACAAGACTGGCCATGAGTTAATAGATACCAAAGTTAAATTATCTTGTACAGGTTTTACTATACCCTTATATTTAATCTAATATATTTTTATAATTCTTATAATGCAAAGTTTTAAAAAAAGACAATCATTGACAGACTAGAAAAAAAGCCAACTACATGTAGCTTAGAGAAGCTACTCTTTAAGTATGAGAACACAGAAAGCTGAAGTTAAAAGGATGTAAAAACATATAACACATGGAACACAAACCTAGAGAAAGCAGCTGTCACTGCAATAGTAATACAGAATGTAGACTATAACACATAGACTCTTATTAGAGACTAAGGGATATTTCAAAGTGATAAAGCATTTTGTCAACCAAGAAGATGTAACAACTCTAAATGTATATGAACCTATTAATATAGATTTAAATACCTGAAGCAAAATGTATGGGAGCTACAAAAAGGAATCAATGAGCAACATCAAAATCGTGGTGGGAGATTTTAACATGCATCAATAGCTAATGAAACAAGCAAACAACAACATTAGAAAGCATACGAAATTTTGGAATAATCAATGGATGAACTTAACCCAATTAATATATATAAAGCACTGCATCCAACTGCAAAACAGCCATTTTCTACATACACATGTGAGACATATTTAATGGCTTATATTAAGGGCCATAAGGTGAGTCTCAAAATATTGCAAAGGATATGAAAATAAAGTTTGCTATTTAATAATAGGAGAACTAAGTAAAAAATCATTTATTTTTTATTACTGCTCTAAAACTGCTGAGCAAATTTTTGAGGGCTTCTGAAAAAATAAAGAGGTTTACTACCTTTTTTGGCTCTGTCCACGAAATGAGAAAGATAAAGTTCATACGAAACAAGTTTAAAAGCTAAAATACATTAAAATAATGTCTTTAGAAAATTGTATCTACAAGAAAGTATTGGTGAATTGATCTCTGCAGGAATTAATATTGATGAAAATGAAAAGTAGGGAATTGTTGAACTTAGCAATTATCATATGACTTCAGTTAATATAATTCAAGATGGTTAAAAAAAAAAGGTAAGAAACAGTGTATTAGACTGCTTGGGCTTCCATAACAGAATAATACAGACTGGGTGGCTTCTTCGACAACAGAAATTTAGTTTCCAGACCTGGAGGCTGAGAGTCCAAGATTAAAATGCTGACAGAGCTGGTTCTGGTGAGACCTCTCTTCCTGGCTTGCACATGGCTCTCTTCTTGCTGTGTCCTGTGTACCTTTTCTCTGTGCATGCCCACTCTTGGTGTCTTCTCCTCTAGTAATAAGGACACCAGTCCTATTGGACCAGGGCCCCACTATTATAACCTCATTCAACCTTATTTACCTCCTTAAAGTCCCTATCTTCAGTCACTTCGGGAATTAGGGCTTCAACATGAAATTTAGGGGGACACAGTTTAGTATACAACAGAAAGTTATGTACCAAAAATTATATCTTGCCTTGTGACTTTACTAACTAATGCAGTAAAGCCATATTTAAATTTACATAAAAATGTACATTATCAATGTTAACTTTGTATATATGGGGCAGAAGTTTTATTTTTTTGATTAAGACTACCCATGTAGTTTTTCCTATCACACAATGAAACACACTTTGAAAATATTTTATCAATTTGTTTTTATTTATCATAAATACAATATTAGATTTTTTTAAATAAAATGGAAAGGGCTTCTCCAAATCTTCCACATGGGGACCCGTATCTCATTCAAATCTGGACGTAAATGTCACCTTTCAGAAAGTCCTTCCAAATCATCCCAGCTAAAAAATTGTTCCTAACCAAATATTTAATGTAATCCTGTTTTATTATCTATAGCACATATTTCTGATTATTCTTCTCTTGTATCTGCTTATCATTTTTCCTACACAATATAAATACATATTGCAGGAACCTTGTCATTAAAATTTATCACTACACTGTTAGTGCCTGAAATAATACCTGATTACAGTAAAGGGACTTCACATGTCTTTAAGTTTGCTGTCATATTATAATAATTGTTTTATAGTTATTATTTTTAAATAGCAGTTTTATAAAAATATGTTACATGTAAAACTGTAAAGATAAAAAAAATCAGTAGTAATCTAGAAACCAGAGATGGTCACAATTGGTGTTTATTCTTCCACTGTTTTTTCAATTTTATTTCAATTTTATTCTATTTATTTAATCTACAATTTTATTTCTATACATATATGCATCACATAATTCTATTATACTGTTTAGTAATCTTTTTCATTGTAGAAAATATGGATTTTTTAAATAACATGATTATATGTTATTCTACAACATTATAAAAATAGGTAATACGTGTAGAATCTTAGAGACAAGGGGCCTTTTTAACAAGTAACCCATAATCAGGAAACTTAAGGAAAACATTAATAAATTTCAGTACTTAAAAATTAAAGTCTTCCATACAAGAACAAAAAGAAATAATCACCTGTCAAATACAAACAAGTGTAAAATTGGGAACACACAGAAAATAACTTCTCTAAGAATTAATATTATTAACATTGTACAGTTTTTGAAAATAAGCACAATGCTAAAATTCTCTTAACAAAATTATATAAAAGAGAATCCAGATTATAAAATTCTATATACTGCTGGTATAAATTTAAAAAGAAAATGTAACTTACTTCAGTCTCAGAAAAATTAACTATACAATGAAATTAAAATGAAAACAGAAATAATTTCACCTAACATATTGGCAAAGATTTATAAAAAACACTTGTAGTTTGTGGCAGTTTGTGGAAATATCACTGGTGGGAGTGTAAATTGGAATAACCTTTCTGAATATCACTTTTGTGATTATTTATTAAAAGCTGTCAAATACATGTTCCTATGATTCTGAGGTTCTACTTTTGGGATTTTATCTCAACTATTGCAAAGCAAGTGTGCAATTATGTATATATAAGTTATTACTAATGGCTGACATAATAGTGACAACATGCCTGAAGTAGAGGCATATTTAACTGGATTAAAGAAAAATTTACACAGATGTTATTAATATTGATTATGATGCATTTTTTTTGTTTGGAAATTAATGTTACAATAGATTTTTAATAAAAAAGTATAATGTAGCATATTTTAACACACACAGAGACATGATTGTTTCTGCCCGGGATGACTGGATCATAGAAATAAGAGCACCTAGATAATGGATACCACTGGCTGTCACACTCTTCATGCATTTTGTTCTTCATCCTCTTCATTATTTTCTTCCCTCACTGCTAGTTCAAGGTCTACATTGTTAGCAATCATGCCTGTTCGTCAACCAAGATATGCTCATGATATTCTCTTATCCTTCACAATCACCAAACATGGGACCAATTCTTCAGACATCAAAAAATCGGACCATGCATACCCAAACTAAGGCACTTATATAAGAATACCCAAATAGATTACAGGATATATGGAACATGCTTCAAACTAAAAAAAAAATTCTGAAGTTAATTTGCTGTTTGTTGAATTTGTCAAACATGTGATTATCAGAGACTTAAATGCTACAGCACAGCCTTTTTCACATCAACCTGCAACAGAGAAATCTGAAGAGCTACGTTTTGTTTAGCTGCAGACAATATTCTTTGAACAACATTCTGATCAGTGGAATGGTTCAGGTTACGATTATCCATGTCCACAAAAGATAATGGTATAATCCTTCACTTTAAGATGAAATTTAACTCAAAGGGGAGGGGAGCTGAAAAACACTCATACTGGGTTTTAGTCAATGAATCGGTACTGAGATTTGAAATCAAATTTTTCCAAACAGACTGTTCGATTGCACATAAAAATGATAAACTGTGCTGGACCAAATCATGATGCACTTGATTCAACACTCACATTCAGATCCATATATTCCAAGATAAGATCAAACCAAACTCTACTTCCACATGGACTTATGTGTTTTAAGGAGAAAACGATTAAACTTCCCAATAACTCCTCAGTTTACAAATTCTATTCATTCCCTGCCAAGACCATCATATGACTAACCCCAGTCCCTGAAGCCTTTAAGAACTTTCTTTAACTCCTACTTTTTGATATAATCCATAGTTGCCGTAGTGCTTTCTCACTTTTGTAAGGAAGTCAAGAAAGCTAAATTTGTTTGATTACAATGTATTCCTGGTGATCTTCTGGCACTGAAATTTAAACAGAAATAAAAGGGAGTTCTATTAAGTAATTGCTTTCAATTATTTGGAAAAAATTCCCAATCATATGCCAAAATCAATACTGATTTATTATCAAAATTATAATAAATGTTCTGTTCATTTACAACACACTTAGAGACTTTTTCCTTTTTGACAGAAAAGAACTAGAAATGAATAGGTATGATAAAGGATATTTCTATCCAGTCATTTAATTTTTTCATTCAAGTACCAGAAGCTTTCACCTGGGGATAGGAGCAAGATGTAGATGACTATGTTTTGGATAAATTAGAAATTCTTCTTTCTCGGTGAAAATAAGAAAAAATCACTAACATAGGGATAGTAGGGATGTAGACTCTAATTTTTCTGGGAGCAGTCATGTTTTCATACTGTGTATAGATGGAAGTTGTGAACTGAAAACAGATTTGCTTAAAACTATCTTTCTGCATGTAACCTAAAGGAAGTCCTCTGGTACTTACAGAATTAATGTATAAGGTAGTTTGGCCCTACATGACCAGAGTTTGGTTAGTACTTGAAATGCTAAAACTCTTGGACTGAATTAAAATCCAAATCCAGCAGAAAGCCATACTTGGAGTTTGGGGGTAAATTTTAATAGAGTTTATGTTGTTGCTACTCTAGGATCCTCTTTGTCCTTGTTTTTAAAGACAAAATTGTTTTAGTTTGTGTTAATATACTTAATAAAAAATTAAAAACCCATAATTCAAATAGTCCTTGGCGATCTTTATAAATATAGACTTTTAAAACAAATGACAGTGGTGAAAAATAATAAAAAGAAAATTACTTGGAGAAAATCAAGAAAATAATTCTACAAAAGAAGTATAAAAAGATAAGATTTCCAATAAAAATAACTAAGACAAAAATAAATTAGTGTTATGGCTTAAAGGTAGTAATTAACACCTTACTTCAATTGTCCAGGGCCAGGGACAAAGAGAAAAGATAACTGGTAGAAAATAAAACTACCAGTGATAATGAGAACAAAGTGACTTGAGAGAGAAGGAACAGAAAAGGATTATGCCATCATGGAGAGATGATGGCGTAATTAAGCCTCCTAGCTAGAGCTAAATGAAACACCCATGAGACGATCTGGGGCTAGCTGTGATAATTATTTTATATGGGTCTTAGAAACACATGGCACCCTGAAAGGATGTGTCCACATATGTTGTTGCACAATGAGCTTTCTTACTGTGCTTAGGCAGATTAGTTATTCAAGTGTAGCACAGAGAACGATACCTCCTGTCATTTTCCTAACTGTGACACAGGCTATAAAATTAGTGTACGCACATTTATGCAGGGAAGGCAGTGATTACTAACACTGAACATTTAACATTTAGAATGACATGCTATTAACTTACACATAATCAACTCTCATTGGTAGTTCTGGAAGAGCATACAAAATCCAAAAATAGAAAATAAAGATGTGTGTGAATGTGTGTTTGTGTGTGTGTTTGTGAGAGAGAGACACACACACAGAGGGAGAGAGAGGGAATTTAGCTTTTGAATTGTAGATCATTAATGCAAAAAGGATCTGGAAAAATGGTTTGTCACTGCTGTCTTCATTTTTTAATAACTTGATGCAGTAATTCTTGCTTGAAAGTAACATTTTTCTATTGACTTATGATCATTTGAACTTTTTCCTATCACATTATTTTTGAGAAAGGAAGTTGAAAAGCTTGGTGTAGATTATATGGCAGTTATTAAAGTCTAAAGGCTTCTGTATAAAAAATGATGCACAACTTTACTTATATTTATATTAATATTTTTAAATGACATTCTGCTGAAGATTTAATTGACTGGATTCTCTATGAGGAAAGGGATAACCTTACTTTCCACTTTGTAGTTGCAGTAGATCTTACTAAGGACAATTATATATTGCACATGAAAATTAAAGCAGAATGAAAGCTTTTCTTGACTGAGTACAGATTACTTCTTCAAAAGGTATAAATTTCTGATTCTTTCTTCTTCCCTTCATTTTAAAAATTAAAAACACATTGTCATATTTTAAAAATCAAACAAATCAGAAAGCCTGGGTACTCATAATAGCAAAAGTTTCTTTTTAAAACAATCTCCAGGGCCCATTCCCTTTCTTGATGATTGATGTGTAATTTATCAAGAATTTGTATGTAATGTCATAATTTTCCATAAATTTGCATAACACACACAACTGACTTCACACTTTATTTCATTTGTTTCATTGGGATCATACAGTTTATATAATTTTGAGACAAGCTTTCTTAATCCTTATTAAATATTGCTGATAGTATTCTTACAGAATCGTCTCACTTAATTTTATCAAATGTCATCTTATGTCTTGGTATTATGTGATAGATCAAAGTTCAGCTTCCATGGAAAACAGACTATGAGGTTTACATGCAGGAGATATATTGTGGTTCTCTGACAAACAAATCTTGGAAACATCAGGGCTACCTTCCTTGATGAGAAGGAATGGTAATGCCATCCAACATTGAATGGTAATGCCATCACTACAGAGGTCTCAGCCTCTGTCTTTCCAATTTGATGCACATGGGAAAGACCATATACATCCAACATTACCTAGTCATTGCCATCCAGGATGCTCCTGGGGATGAGCTGTGCTCTTGAGCAAAGGAGCTCTCTTTAGTTGAAGTCAACTACCAAAGATAGACTCAGCAGTTGAGTGTCTTTAGCCCCAGAAGCTGGAGAAATGAGTGCCTCCACCCTTTAGGGGGTCTGAACAGTACACTACAGAATCCACTATAGTTTATTACATTCCATCCTTTGCGCTGCTTAGAAACACCTACTTTATTTATATCATGTGTATAGATAGATAATGCCCTAACATTTTGCTCTCTTTTCCAGGGAAAACTGATATGAATAAGAAACTGGGACAAACCAACTCAAGTCTTCATTGGATGCTGTATTAGTCAGGATCTTCCAGAGAAACAGAACAAAAGGGAGATGTGTGTGTGTGTGTGTGTGTGTGTGTGTGTGTGTATATATATATATATATACACACACACACATACAAATACATTCATACTTATATACTATGATATATGATATATAGTTCTATTACATGAGGATATAGATAGATATAAGTAGGATACATATAACTATATATAATTTTATATATTATACATTTATTATATGTATTATATTATATATATATATGGAGATTCATTATGAAGAATTGGCTCAGTGTGAAACCCTGTGAGGAATGGAGGTTGAAAAGTGCTACAGTCTGCTGTTTGCAAGCTGGAGATCCAGGACAGTCAGTTGTATTCAGTCTGAGTCCAAAGGCTTGAGAACACGGGAGCTGATGGTATAAATCCCAGTCCAAGGGCAGAAGTAGATAAGATGCCCTAGCTCAATCAGTGAAGCAGAAAAAAAGGGATGAACTCCTCTTTCCTGTGTCTTGTGTTCTATTCAGGTCTTCACTGTATCAGATGATGCCCATTCATAACGGGGAGGGCATACTACTTTACTGACTCCAATGATTCCAATACTAATCTCATCTGGGAACACTCTCACAGTCACACCCAGAACTAATGTTTCATCTGGGCACCTGCAGCCTGTCTAGTTGACACATAAAGCTAACCATTACAGATAGTAATCATATCCCTTTTCTACCTTCCGTTCTAGATTCCCCTCATCAGTGTAGCACCTCTGGTAATCTCTATGGCTTAACTAATAGGATAAACTATTCCCTCATCTGTGAGCTCTCTAAGTCACTGACCATGTACTTCCCAAGCCTTGCTTTTGCACTTGTCTACTCACCATCAGGACTAGGAAAGGGATTCTAAAGCAACACTTAAGTGGATCACCTGGATATAAGAAGTATTTGTCTCTGACCTCACTGCATAACAGAACTACCTATTCCTGTGATGTTTTAATTACATGTCCCCCACTCCCAGGACAACACCACAAATTTTATTTTAGAAAATAGTCACAGCTGTATATCGAGTCCCACATGCTCCTTTTGAAATTTTCCAATTTCACATCAAGAAGTGGAGTCCACTGCCCTTCCTACTGAGTCTGGTAGGCTTAGGACTGTTTCTCTCAAAAGGATATGGTAGAAATGATGTGTGATCTTTGATGTTAGGTTTTTCTATCTAGAGGATACTTGTGGCTCAGGGGAAAACAGTCACTGTGTTTTGATGAAGCCCTAACCAGCCTATGGGTAGACATTTCATGGAGAGGTCGACACAGAGAAGCCCAGATTTCAGCCTACATCAATCACCAGACATGAAAGTGAACAATCCTTCAAACGATTCTAGTCTAAGACTTTAGGTCTTCCTGCTGAGAATCCTGGTATCATGAAGGATATCAAGCCACCCCCACTATGCACTATCCAAATTGATGACCCATAGAATTCATGACCATAATAAGTATTTTATTTTATGCTGTAAAATTGTGGGGTAAATATTTACATAGCAATAGATAACCAGAACAAATAATAACTCCTTTCCTTTACAGTTGGTCTGTTGGCTCAAGAGGCTAACAGTATCAGTCAGCACATGTCATTTAAAAGTTAATGGCAATGCTCCTGAAGTAAGCATTACCATTCTGGAAACCAGAACCTACAGATTTATAGAGCCTCAGTTTGTGGGGAAACAATGCTCACATTCCTAAGTGGGTTACTTTGAGTTACAGTGGGTGAAGCCATTTCTGGTTCCACTCTTTCTTTCCCAGACTACACACATACTACCTACTGGGGACAAAGTCTCATAAAATGATTTACACTGTATCCTAAGGGCTATAGTCCCATTCTCAGAGAACATCATCTCCAAGTTGTTGCACCAGCTATGCCTTCAAAAGTCACTCTATCATTCTGTAAAGCTGGCAGCTTCTGGGAGGTGTGATGTATGATGTGAACAATGGGTATCATGGTCATATGCATGCTGCCCAAACTGTTTTGCTGTAAGGTAAATTCTTTGAATGTGATGTTTTGTGAAATCCTCTACAATGTATCAAACACTATATAAGTCTTCATATAGTGGAGCTGGCTGAGCTTCTTTGGTTGAAAAGTCAAACTCATACACAGAGTACGCATCAATTATGGTGAAAACCAACCATGCCTCTTTCTCAGTAGAAAGGACTTAGTATAATTCACTTGTCATCAAGTGGCCAGTTAGTCTTCTCAACAGATCTTGGGCTCTTAATGTTTGTCTCAGTTGCTGGCAGGTTGTACATTTCACACTCTCAGTAGCTAAAAAGCACTGGTGAGTTGAGGGACCATCCTGGTGGACCCATCCATAAAGTCTTTTAAAATACATTCTTATGGGCTTCCCTGGTGGCGCAGTGGTTGAGAGTCCGCCTGCCGATGCAGGGGACACGGGTTCCTGCCCCAGTCTGGGAAGATCCCACATGCTGCGGAGCGGCTGGGCCCGTGAGCCATGGCCGCTGAGCCTGCGCATCCGGAGCCTGTGCTCTGCAACGGGAGAGGCCACAACAGTGAGAGGCCCGCATACCGCCAAAAAAATAAAATACATTTTTATGACCTCTAATTATACACAGAAATCCTTTGGGGTAACTCTCCCTGGGGTTAACATAGAGGTAATGTAATAACGGTCAGAATATTTTTACAATATGGTGCTCTACATTCTATGTGAACCTAGAGTCATAAACCTCATAGGGTTTTGCAAATACAGTGATAGTTATATTGTATTTGCCTTAAAAGCAGTATAATATTAATTTTCTCCTTAAACAGGGTGAACAAACATGTAAGATGTTATTCTCTTAAAGATCCTTTTGTTGTTTTAGTTTAGTTAGAAAAATTTAAGTGGAATTCACTTGAGCAAATAAAGTTTTTAGAAAATTATTCAAGTTAAATGCTCTTCGAGGTCGGTAATCATAATATAGAGTGGCACACTAGGGAATGCTGACCATGAAATCAAAAAATAAAGGGAACCATTATCAATTAAAAAGTTTTCAACAGTTTTAAAACATTAATGAAATATTCCCAAAGAAATATGGTAATCAGAAAAATGCAAACCACTGATTACACTTCAGTTAGCAGTGAATTTGCAACATACAGAGCAATTAAATCTTTATGGATCAAGGAAACCTTAACGAAGGTGCTTTCCACAGCAGTGTTGAGATCATTAAGTTAGAGAAACATGAAGGTCTTTTACATTCCAGGAACTTTATAAGTCCATTGAAAGCAATTAATTTTTTTTTAAAGGCATAATTTAACTTCCCTTTTAAATGTTTTGCAAATCATTTTTAACTTCTAAAGTACAGACTAGTGATTCAGTTTCTGAAAAAAATTCATAACTCAAATAAGTGAAAATTTTAACTTGAGAACTTCCCAAGCCATAATATTTTACTTTTATATGTCAGTTCATTCTGTATTCTGGAATTTCCCAGAAATAGCATTATATGCAAATTCAAATAGATGGAATCAGGTGGAAAAAATATGAACTACTATAATATTATTTAGCACCCAAATGGAGCATTTGATGGTTCTCTAAGAACTGTGTGCCTTGAAAAACCAACCCTTTATTACATTTGTTTTATAGGTATGTTTTTCAGTTTCTTAAGAATTTAGAAATAAGAAATATTTTTAAGCAAAACAGTACAGCTGATGTCATCATAAATATAACCAATTGTACTGATTTCCTCAAATAAGTATTCATATTAACTGAATTTTAGAAACAACATAAACTAGAAATATTATATTGAATTTTTCATATTATTATTATATGCAAAAGAAAAGGGATATTATTTCCCCTGTAGCATTTAATATCACTGCAATATAAAGATAGTTGATCAATAATTTTAATTAAAATGGAGAATCACATCATTTTTAAGAGTAATTTAAATTATATGGAGATAATCTTTTAAAGAAAGGAAGAAATTTCTAACCTTAGGAAAGTTCATTAAGTTTTTAGACATCTACGTGAAATTAGATAATTTATTAAATACTCTTTGGAGTCTCATACATAATGTTTCAATTATGAATTTATTCATGAATTTTAAAAAAATTAACACATTCCTCCACATACACAAAAAATATCCACTTATATTTTCTTATGCCTTGTAATTTGGAGAACTAATGTTTTAAAAGTCCCAAAAATATTTAAGTGAAACAGAAAAGCATAAATATTTTCAAAGCATCATTTTCAGGAGGAAATGAAGAATTAAAATTTGTCTCTTTACTTTTGGTTCAAATTTTGTTGCAAATAGGCAATATATTGACAGATATTTCCTTAGAAGTGAATCTGAATAATTAGAAAAAAGGTATGAAATGAATGTGTTACTATATAATAGTAATATATAGCATATGTTGTATATCATATATAATGTTTTATATATAAATGATATATAATCAATATTGAGAGGTAACATATTTTACAAATTTGTGTTAAATTTGTCAAAACTAAGGTGCAAATCTGTTGCTGTCCCTTCAGCACTTCTGCCTGTACAGCAGCCTTTTGTTTGTACCATGTTCGTTACTAATTTATGCTTTATGTAATTTCAGCGACTTAGAGGCTTTGTTGTTTTAATAACAAAATTAGAAAGCTTATTCAAAAGCCTATAAAAATAATGAAAAATGTCAAGTAAAACCATTGCATATTATGTAAGAATGTGCCAGTAAAGACATATAATTCATATCCCAGAATAAATTTTGGCACACTTTTTACAGAATGACAGAATTCAAGAAGGTTGTTATTTAGACCAAATAATGATCGCTGATACTTCTTCAGTCCAACCTTCACTAAACTCCAGAACATTTTATGCCTGTGTTTCAAGGAAGTACGGCAGAATTGATCCTAATCAATGGATATCTTTATAACTATACACATGTATTTAAAAAACTGAGGATGATTGCTCATATAATTCCACACTCGGAGAAAACAGTTTTTCTCTAAATTAATCTGTTTTCTGGAAATTCATATTTCTAATCACATTTTGTATTTTTTTTCTGATACTTGGTAAGTGATCCTGAAACACCTTGAAATTCTTTTTTCAAATTGAACCCAAAGAGACATGGGAAAATACATTTTTTTCTTATCAGATAATAGCCACTCCTCAAGTTTATCAGTAAAAGCCATAGGATCCACAACAAAAGAATCCAGTCATCTACTTGTCAAGGCATAAGAACTATTCAATATCTGTGCGGAATTTCAGAGCATGACAATAAACACACACCCGTATTTTTACCAGATTTCTTGCTAAAATAGTATTTGGCATGGAAACTTGCTGTGTGGTTTTTTTTTTTGAGATAAAATTGACATATAACATTCTGTAAGTTTAAGCTATAAAGTATGTTGAATTGATACATTTACATATTGCAATATGATTACCACTACAGCTTTAGCTAACAACTCTATCATGTCACTTAATTAATGTTTTGTGGTAAGAACAATTAAGATCTAGTTTCTTTAGCAACTTTGAAGTTTATAATACTGCATTGTTGTCTATAATGATTACACTGTGTATTAGATCTCCAAGACTTATTTATCGACTTGTTGCAAGTTTGTTCCCTTTAACAGTATCTCCCAATATTCCCACCTTCATCATTTAGCATAGTATCCTCAAGGTCCATCCATGTTTTTGCAAATGGCAGTATTTCCTATATTCTATTGTACATAAATCATGTATTTTTTATCCATTCATCCATTGGCTGGGACTTAGGTTGTTTCCATATCTTGGCTATTGTGAATAGTGCAGCAATAAACATGGGAGTCCATATATCTCTTTGATGTTCTGTTTTCATTTTCTTTGGATATGGAATAGAATTTCTGGATTATATGGCAGTTCTGCTTTTAATTTTTTGAGGAACATCCATATTGTTTTCCATAGTGGCTGCACCAATATACATTCCCACCAACAGTACACAAGGGTTCCCTTATCTCCACATCCTTATCAACACTTGTTATCGCCTTCTTTTTGATAATAGATATCCTAACAGATGTGAGGTGATATCTCATCTGGTTTTGGTTTGCATTTCCCTGATGACTAGTGATGTTGAACACCTTTTCATATAACTGTCGATAATTTGTATGTCTTTTTTGAAGAAATGTCCATTCAGTTCCACTACCCATTAATTAATGGGACTGTTTGAATTTTTGCTACTGTGTTTTATGAAACATTTTGGTTAAAAACAAATCTTGTAAATGAAGTTAAGTTTTAGATTAAAGAGATATACAGTCTCTCTTAATTCTAAAACATTTTTGCGGTGCGTGGGCTTCTCACTGTGGTGGCTTCTCTTGGTGTGGAGCACGGGCTCTAGGCACACAGGCTTCAGTAGTTGTGGCACATGGGCTCAGTAGCTGTGGCTCGCGGGTTCCATAGTTGTGGCTCGCAGGCTCTAGAACACAGGCTCAGTAGTTGTGGCGCACGGGCTTAGTTGCTCCATGGCATGTGCGATCTTCCCGGACCAGGGATCGAACCCATGTCCCCTGCATTGGCAGGTGGATTCTTAACCACTGCACCACCAGGGAAGTCCTGAAGTATATTTATGATGGCTGTTTTAAGATCCTTGTCAGATAATTCTAACATCTGTGTCATCTCAGGGTTGTCATTGGTTGTCTTTTCTCATTCAATTTAAGACTTTTTTTTGCTTCTAGGTATGATAAGTGATTTTTATTGAAACCTAGACATTTTTGGTATTATGTTATGAGGAAACTGGATCTACTGTGGTGAAGGAGGATGGTGGGGGATATGGCCTCTTTACTGCCTGGTGAGGATAGAAATCCAGATTCTGCCTTCAGCCTCCACTGACATAGAACAGGAAGGGGCTCCTTGCTATTGGTGAGAGCACATGAGAGTTCAGACTCCTCTAATTCTCCACTGAAACAAAACTGGATAGAAAGGAAAAGATGCCTATTTAAGTTGACCATTGAGTGGTGTGGTTTTTTTTTTTTTTCCTCTCTTTCTTAAAGCCTTTGCTTTTCAGACATGACAGGAAAAATCTTACAGGTACATATGGAAAAGTAATACACGATCACAGTTGAAAGTGAAGACAATCTAATCATAAAGCTTTTACTCCTGTCAGCTAATGCTGAAGCTGCAGTTCTGAGTATGACATGCTGCAGGGATAAAAGGAATGGTAATTAGTATTCCTCTCTTTCTTCCCGTCCCTCTCCTTCAACAGAATCTACACCAACCTCCTCATAATCCTTCTCAAGGGCAGCCATGTCCTCACAGGCCTCAGAAAAATCTGAGGTCACTCTTGAGTGGTGACTCTCCATTTGTCTTCCTCTGACACCACCTAGGAAGGAGGGGGATGGTGCCTCCTTACCACCAGGGAAAGTATAGGTCCAGGTTCCCCAGGCCTACTTCCCTGGCATGGAGAAAACGTTCCTTACCAACTGGTAGGGATGGTGAAAGTTCTAGATACAACAGCCTTACCCTATACTACATTGGAAAATAAATGATGAACATAAAGGATATTTTCTCTTTCATGAAACCTAGGGGTGGTAAGACAAATTCCTAAAGAGTACATTCTACTTTTATAAGATATTTTTTTGATATGGAGAATACAGGTCACCTAAGTAATCCTTTTAATTTTAACTCAAGCCTAAATTTTTAATGTAAGCTAGAACTTTTGATTTGTTTTCATTTTCAACCACTTTAGTGCAATGATAAATTTTTTAAGTTCTATATTTGTTTCTTATTGTTTGATATCCACAGATATGTATGCTGGAAGGAATACTAGAGGACTTTTCAAAATAACCCATTGGATTACACAACTGAGGAAAATTAAATACTTAGAACAAGGTGACACAGCTATTAATGACACATTTGTAGTGTAATAAAGATATTAGCAATTAGACCTTTTTGGTAGATATGCATAGGAAAAAAGGAGGAGGAGAAGGAAAGAAGAGAAAAAAAGTTTAATTCTAACTTAAAACTGGGATAACTCATAAAACTTTAAGTGACCCTGCACTACTAAATAACTCATTACCACCACACTGTACATGGAACAGTATATTTATCCCAATAGGCCCACCTAATGTTGCAATAATGTTTTAAATCAGATGTTCTTTAGTAATCATATTGAGGTCCATTTATTTCAAGAAACCTGTTCCGACAAAGTACTCAGGCCAAAGTGATCTTTTCCATGCTAATTGGAATCAAACTCTTGGGTTGAACCTGGAATATTTTGAGTGCTTGAACAGATTCAAATCTCATTTTTAGAAGAAATGCCAGCCCTAATTCCCAGCCCTTGCAAAGTCTGTCCCATGTGTAAGAGAACTTCCCCAAAAAAAAAAAAAAAAAAAGATATCCACAGTGAAATTTAATTTCCTTCGCAGTGATTTTGTTAACAGAAACCCACACCTGTACTTAATATACCAATCCTATTCTCCTCCCTATCATGTTTGCTGTAACCACATAACAAATGCTTCTTTTTCTCTGGTTGTTTATTGTATAACTTGTGCATATGTATAACAGTGAAGTTTGTAAGTTTTTAATTTTAACCTGTTCACAATAAATACAGTTCTAAAAGTGGCTTTCTTCTCATGTGTTTCAAATTATGTAAAATAAAAGTGCAAAATGCAGCTTTGTTTCATTAATAAGCATGCCAGTGGCATTTTCCAGGATAGTGAGTATAAAACTCTGGATGACTAGTACCATAAATGTAAAAAAGCAAGCCAGGTGTTTCATGAAAGTCCATAAAATTGGTGATAACATCCATTCAAATGATCTGTATTATGTAATGTGATATAGCTTAATACTGTCAACTTTTTTTTTAATTTCCAGGGATTCTTAAAAGATAATTAAATGTAATTTTACATGTTATATTAAATTCTTCTCATTTTATTATTTTGCATTGCAATACTCTAAGACATTTTATCCTGCTTTTTAAAAATGTTAACTGAATTATTTGGGATAGTTTCTCTACATCACATTCTAGTCTAATTTTCTGAAAAAGATTATCTCCAAATCTATGGTTTTCTTTGACTTATCTTTTTCAGGAAAAGAAAAGTTATTGTAGTTTATTTTTATAAGGCTTTTCTTACATTGTTTTTCTTAACTTCAAACGATAAGCAAATTTAATTTACAGATGATATGGGATAAAATATACTTCAGAATATACCTTTTTCTCAGAATCATAACCTCATCTTTTAAAAAAACAATCATTCCATTCCTTCTGTTATCATCCCTAAATAATGAGAGTGTTTATGAAGCAAGATAAACATGTGAAAATGGGCATGTACAATATTTTGCCAAAGATCACTTTCCTAACACTACAGAACCAAAATGACTAAATAATAATTTCACGAATTTTAGTTTTACATATGTTCAAAGGACTTAAGAATCAATTAGAAGATATAATAAAAATGAAGATTTTTGTGTCTGAGTCCCTGAGATTCCAAAATAGTCTTATCTTAAATCAAGGAATCTGCTTCCCAGTATCATTGGAAATACTGACAAAAGTGTTCCACAGATCATACTGTGGGACTTAGGGAAGGGGTATAATATTTTCCATTTTGCAAGATATTATAAGAATCAGAGTCAAATTGACTTTCCAATCCAAAAACATTTTAAGTAGCATGTCAGCTAGTATGTCTTAATGTTTTTATATATTTAAAATAAATTTTAAAAATTTATTTATTTTACAAGAACTTCCTTGAGCTATATAGCTATATATTATATAAATATAACCATCAATAATAAGCATAAAATCAGATATGGATCCCCAACATTTTAAGTCAAATTTATCAGATCAAAGTGAGGGTGTGGGTGCTGAAACTCGGATACTAGCTTCTTTTTGTCCTGTGTGGACTTCGAATTGATCCCATTATACACAGTTTCTAAGAAAATGTTTCTGCCTCATAATCTTCTAATTAGATTACAAAGAAATTTAACTTAGCCCTCAGTAAATAACGCATGCTATTAAGATAAAAAAATTTACCAATCCCAAAGCTAACTAATTATTTAGCAATCTACCAGTATTATGAAGATAAAGAAAAAACCTTCATTGGAACTTCCTTCTCTTCTGGAGAAAGATGTGATTATCACAGGCCTAGAATTACTTTACAAATTTTCATATGAAAATCCAGGGTACAAGCAAACATCCCCAGGCACAAGTTCTGAAAATATTTCAAGATTGAAAGTTTTTTTTTTTTTTTTTTTTTTTTTTTTTTTTTTTTGCAGTACACGGGCCTCTCACTGTCGTGGCCTCTCCCGTTGTGGAGCACAGGCTCCGGACGCACAGGCTCAACGGCCATGGCTCACGGGCCCAGCCACTCCGCAGCATGTGGTATCCTCCCCGACCGGGGCACGTACCCGTGGTCCCCTGCATCGGCAGGCGGACTCTCAACCACTGTGCCACCAAGGAAACCCCTGAAAGTCTTTTCTTAATATGCCAAATTTTATTTATATAACTTCTCATAATTTACTCTATTTTTCATTATTGGAATATATCTATTATGTGATGATGATTTAATAATAATTGATGAATTCATATTACAAGTCATCTCCAATATTTTTTTTTGCAAACATATTTGTAAGCAGGAATCTTGCACTTCCTCTTAGACATGCTAAGACTCTCTTTTCATACCTTTAAAAGTTTATAGTAATAAGATCACATGGTTTGAATCTTTATAGAAAGTTCTCTGCCAAGGTGATCTGTGTGTGTGTGTAAATTTCTATATAATAGTTTTAATACTCTTGATATTTGTATTAAATCCTAGTTTCCAATTTCTCAAGAATCAAAATAATTAATATTATTTCTATAGCAATTTGCTTTTCATTTATAGACTTTAATATTTTAGGGAAGTTCATGCTCTTTCTTTTGTTTATTCTCTCATTTATATAGCAACTATGATTCATTCATATCTCCTCTCTCATTACCATGTCATTTCTTTTAGTATGTCTGAATTTCATCTTCTTTTACTTTTACATGTTACATTCTTGTTTTCTAATTTCTTATATTACATTTAAGTCTATACACACTTTCCTCAAAGTAGCCCTTATATGTTTTAATTATTATGCTTAGTTATTTTGTATTTATCTTGATTATAAATATAACTGGCAAATCTACTATCTTGTGTGCATTTTCTGTGTTCCAAGCTTTTTATTTGCCCCCATCCTCATTTTTGCAGGATCAATAAAGCTTACAACGTCTCTATTCCTTTTATTCAAAATACTTTTTGTAAGTATTTTGTAAGACTGTAAGTTTTGGGTGGTTACTCAGAATTTTAATAAGTACCGTCAAGTTGTTTAAATGCATTTTACATTTTCTACCTTATCTTGAGCAATGTAAGGATTACAGCATTATTTAAAGTTTCTCCCCAAATGTCACATTTTTCTTATTGTTTAGAAAAGGTGTTTCTAAGTTATCACAAAAATGATTATTCTTTTGTTTCAATATTTAAAATATCAATACATATTAAATTAAACTGTGTTCATCTTGTGTGTTTTGCTTCTCATTCTTTCCTTCTATTGCCTATAACACCATTTTAAAATGCCAATAAGATCTAGAGTGTGAAAAACTTTACAGCTTGTCGGCCTGAAAATGTTTATATTTGACTCTCTTTCTTGACTGAAAATTTAATACAGAAACCTAAGGTGGTATCTACCTACTATAAATGTTTTTAGTATATTACTCCAGGTTCTTTGGCCATTATTTTTACTTAAAGAAAGTGTCTTATCATTCTAATGTTATTTGTGGATAATTTTTCCCTTCTGTCTGGTAACTTTCAATATTTAAATTTTGTCATATTCAGACTTCCCACATTGTTCTTATTCTGATGACACATCTTTCTTAAATAACTGATTACAGGCTTTGCTTTTATATTTCCATCTCTTTAAATGTCTGCAGTTTATTTAAGGAGATTTAATCATATATACTTTTTAAAAATTTTTTGAAGTACCTTTTTCATAAAATGAATACACCTGAGTAAAAAGCACACATACACACACTTATATACACACAGAAAATACCAAATACGTTAAAAAATAAGTTAACACTTGTGTTTGTAGTGAGAGATTTGATAAAGGATGCATGAATGATAGATTATTGATTTCCATCAGTTTTTTTGTTACATATCTCTTAAAAAACCTCATAAATCTTATAAGCATATTTATTGATAAAAATTTTTAAATATTCACATTAGGGAAAATTATTTGGTGTCAAACAAAATCTGACTCCCACATGTCAGCATTAATTTAGGTGATCTACTGCTAATTTTTTTTTTTTTTTTTGCCGTTTGTGGGCCTCTCACTGTTGTGGCCTCTCCCATTGCGGAGCACAGGCTCCGAACGCGCAGGCTCAGCGGCCATGGCTCACGGGCCCAGCCGCTCCGCAGCATGTGGGATCCTCCCGGACTGGGGCACGAACCCGTGTCCCCTGCATCGGCCGGCGGACTCCCAACCACTGCACCACCAGGGAAGCCCCTCTACTGCTAATTTTTAAAAAATTCTGCGAAGAATTTATAAAATGAGAATAGTAGTGCAATGTTTTTGTAATTCTGTTTTTATATAATAATTACTGTGGATTATTATTTTTTGTTATATACTACACTTATGCACATATGTACCTTTGTGTCTGTATGTATGAATATATGTGCATGTGTGTGTATTATTTTTTCCTCCCTTTTATGAATTAAAAGACCACCTTTGTTCAATGTAATTGCATTACAATTGAGAGTATGAGCTTAGAGCGTGAGTTTCCTGGGAATTCGAGTTTCAGAAATATTTCCAAACCTACGTTCCAGGACAGAGATTCAAATCCTAAAGCTAACTATTCAGGACAAAGATAGAGCAGAATAAGGAGAAATTCTCTTCACAGAAAAAACGTGGTAATGCTCTGGGCCATAGAGGTAGCATGTCTTGTAAAGATAAGTCAATTGTAAATGATGAGACCTGATTCAGTTCCTCTCTTTGAAATTAAGTCTTATCCATTGGTTAAATGATTTAATCAAACATGAAACCTGGAGATTGCATTTTCACTGCCTACAATGCAGAAAAGAACTAAGTAAATTGCTTTTAAATGTTTAATAAGCATATAAATACATGTATAATAAATAAGTCTCCTCATTATTGTTTCCCCTACAAATACTTTCAGTGTGTGTGTGATTTTTCATTTTATATAAAATTACTTAAACTTTTTATGCATTACATAATACACAGAACAATGTGGGGAGATATTTCTTAATATCGCAATACAACAAATTCTACTGATAATGTGTTTCTTACTTTAGCATAGACAGCATTTGTTTCTTTTTCTTTAACTTTTTTTTTTTTAACAGAAACAAGTAACTTAACTCCTTACAGATAACTTCAAATTTTGGAAGTCAATGTGAAAGAAACCATGAAAAGTTATTCTATATAATTTATCAGAAATAAAATACCTATATGCTACAGAATTTTTGTAAGAACAAGAAAAAATAATAGAGTTAACTGACAATACTACAGAGCTATGCTGTTCTATAGATACAGTGGTTATAATCCACATGAGCCTATTTAAATGTAATTTACTTAAACTTAAATAAAATTAATAATTCACTTGTCACACTAGCTACATTCCAAAGGCCCAACAGCCACATGTGGCCAGAAACTATGGTATAGGGCAGTGCAGATACAGAGCATTTTCCTCATGGGAGTACTTTCAACTGGTATAGAGAATTAACAGAATTGCAAATCAATATGAATTTTTTGATATTAAGAGTTCATTATCCTAAAGTTTCTGAAATATAAAAATCTGTAATCTTAATTAAAATGAGGTGAATTAGAAAGGGCAAGGACTCAGTGATTAGATGCTGATTGACAAAATTATCTGTACTAATATATATTAGTCAATATTCTCTTTCCATGTGGAGTTTTAATGTAAAAATTTTATATAAAAGATCATTCAGTTAGACTCACCTCACTCTACTCAAACTTCAAGTTAGTTGGCTCTTGCACAGTAGATGGCAGGCCTTGTCTGCCAGAGGGTAAAAGAAAGCCCATCTCAGTGTTAGCAGTTACTCTTGAAACCTGATTGGCAACTACAGCTCTAGGTTAGTAACATTAAGTTTGCTTCTAATTAGTCATGATTATCAATAATGAAATTTAATTTGCCAATTAATTATTTAATTTGGTGACATATTTATCCAAAACTTCAGATCTTACACTATACAACAGAAGAAGTTAAACATAGTGCAATGCATGTTTATTGGTTAAATACCTCTTAAGGAAAAAAACGTGAAAAGAGGAGTGCATTTATAGGATTATAAAGGAGAACTTCATAATACAGCTCATAATATGAGACAGCGACCCCTCTCTCAGGCATGTGAGTGCAGTCTTGGAAATGATGAACTGGGGTGGCCTAGAGACTTTCAGTCATTACCTCCTTGAAATAAAACTGCAAATCTGCTGACAAAATTCTATAAGATTAATTAATTCACTGTTAGCCTCCAATCAAGTAAAAGGATAGAGGATTTCAGGAACCCCTGCTTTTTTTACTTATTAGCATAGTGTTCTCTTCATGTTATGATTTCCATTTTTGTTTAAATCATGCTGAAAATCTCACTGTTTCACCAAGAGAGCAAAGTAAATTGCTACAGAATTAAATTTGGGAGTCTGTGAAGCAATTAAACACTACAACAGACAGCAGTAGGGGACACTTTCTGCTCCGGAGAATAAATTAGGAATGATGTTAACACAGTTAACTTAAAGAGAAATTTTAATGGCAATGCTCAGATGGAGTGTATGAAGCCCAACAAGACCTCAGAATGAGTATATTCTAGAATTGTCCTTAAAATGTAATTAGATCTTAAAAAGAATATTATGAAGACATGTGCCCTATTTAAATGGAATGTTGATAATTTTTGAATATATAGTCTCTCTTGTGGCATAACACAATCCAGATTAGATGCATAATAAAGGTTGTATGTGCTTCATACGTAGTTTAGAAGACTCAAATTGTAAATATGAGGCAATGTCTTAAACAAATAGTGTGTGTGTGAGAAAATGTATGTGTATGGGTATATGTGTGTGTGTATTTCTTTACAGCTTTATTTTTAATTCAGCAAACATGTATTGAATGTTTATTAAATAGAGCTAATCTTTAAAAACAAAAAAGAGAGCCCCTGATGCCTGCCATTGTTGAACACACAGTCCCTTTGGGGAGATGGTTACTTATGGAAAAAGACTGTGGAGCAAATATTATAATCTAGGCATGAAGATAATTTTTCTGAAACACTGATGAAACTATTTAAAATTGGTCTGTAACCAAGTATTACCTTTATCCTTTAGCTTTATATTTGAAAATGTCTCCTCCAACTGACAAGCCCAAATTCCATGACTCAACCTAGATTTTGCACATGAAGTCTTGTAATTGAACACCAATATTCCAGCCTTGCCTCCAACAGTTATTTTAAATAGTCATGGTTTGTAAAAAAGATCTTTCTAAAATGATTAACTTAAAAAAACGCTTAAATGGCTTTCTATACGTTTACAAGATCACTTCCAAAACTGGACTAGTCACCAGAGTCATGTGGATTTTTTCTTAAAAATAAATCTTTTCCCAGACCCAGAACAATACAGAACAATACAAATCTCCAAGAAGCAGCCTTGGAATCTTTACATTCAATAAGTGTTATATTTTAAAAAGTATGATTTCCTAGTTTTGAGAAGCTTTGGTTATTCCAGTTGGTGCCCAGTCAGAAACAAAGATGGCAGCAGTCTTTCGAAAAAAAAAAAAAAAAAGAAGAAGAAAATTTAAAATAAGGAATTATTAACTAGATACAAGATTTTATCTAGACGACTGAAAGGTAAAAAGAAAATTCTAAAATATCACTGAAGTATCAACTGCAAGAAGCAACTACTTACTCTAGTGCTGAGGGAACAAAAGTTGCAATAATTCAAGCTTAGAAATTTCTAGAATGGGCCTCTGAAGCTGAAATTCAGATCTCTGAAGCACAGGTGATACCTGACTGACACCAGTAACTCTGAGCTCAAAAGAAGCCTCTTTTTCCCTCCCTTAACCCCCTCACCCCAACACCTCTGAGGAGGTGCACCAGCTGGCTGGTGTATATAACTGAGGTTGAGCACAGTGAAGCTGGTTTTGTACACTGGAAACACTGAAAACTTGATTGAGGAAGCCCACAAGGAACCCATAGGAAGTACACAGAAGATGTAATCCTCATCTTTCTTTTCCAACCTTACAGTCTCAGTCTAGTACTCCATGTTGCCGCAGCTTTGCATAAATCCAGTAGGAAAACAAGAAATGTGGTATGCTGAATGCCCAGTATCAGCAAACCAAAGGAGAGTCTAGAAGGGTGAGTTTGGAGCTGAGAATTGCTTAAAAACTGGCCCATCAATCGATCTGATCAACTATTTTTTGGTAGAAAGAAAAGCTGCTTTTAATCAGAATGCCAGCAATCTGGGGAGATGGACTCAGTGTCCCCCAAAAACCACCTCTGAAGATTCTGCTCAGCCATGAAAGGTTTTTTTTTTTAAATTGGTGTATAGTTAATTTACAATGTTGTATTAGTTTCAGGTGTACAGCAAAGTGATTTAGTTACACACATACATATATCTATTCTTTTTCAGTTTCTTTTCCCATATAGGTTATTAGAGAGTACTGAGTAGAGTTCCTTGTACTACACAGTAGGTCTTTGTTGATTATCTATTTTACATATAGCAGGGTGTGTATGTTAATCCCAACCTCCTAATTTATCCCTTCCCCCAACCTTTCCTCTTTGGTAACCATAAGTTTGTTTTATAAGTCTGTGAGTCTGTTTCTGTTCTGTAAATAAGTTCATTTGTATCCTTTTTTTAGATTCCACATATAAGTAATATCATATGATATTTGTCTTTGTCTTACTTCACTTAGTATGGTAATCCCTAGGCCATCCATGTTGCTGCAAGTGGCATTTTTGCATTCTTTTTATGGCTGAGTAATATTCCACTGTATATATGTACCACATCTTCTTTATCTATTCCTCTGTCAATGGACATTTAGTTTGCTTCCATGTGTTGGCTACTGTAAAGAGTGCTGCGATGAACACTGGGATGCATGTATCTTTTCCAATTATGGTTTTATCCAGCTATATGCCCATCAGTGGGATTGTTGGCCCATATGGTAGGTCTATTTTTAGTTTTCTAAGGAACCTTTATACTGTTCTCCATAGTGGCTGTACCAATTTACATTCCCACCAACAGTGTAGGAGGGTTCCTTTTACTCCACACCCTCTCCAGCATTTATTGTTCGTAGACATTTTTGATGATGGCCATTCTGACTGGTAATATCTCATATTTTTGATTTGCTTTTCTCTAATAATTAGTGATGTTGAGCATCTTTTCATGTTCTTTTTGGCCATCTGTATGTCTTCTTTGGTGAAATGTCTATTTAGATCTTCTGTCCATTTTTTGATTGGGTTTTTTTTTTTCTTTGATATTGAGCTTCATAAGCTGTTGGTAGGTTTTGGAGATCAATCCCTTGTCAGTCGCATCCTTTGCAAATATCTTCGCTGATTTTGTGTGTTGTCTTTTCATTTTGTTTATGGTTTCCTTTGCTGTGCAAAAGCTTTTAAGTTTAATTAGGTCTCATTTGTTTATTTTTGTTTTTACTTTGATCTGATAAAATTAAAAGATTCATTAGAATCACAAGAGCCTACGTGATTTGCACATGATCTGTCAATGGGCAGTCCTTTAAATGCAGATCCTATGAAGCACTCATCTGTACATCATCTATTTTAACAATTTAACCATTTATGTATTTACATAAATAATTAAATACGAAAGCATTTCAAATCATACTATCTTTTTTCTCCTTGCTTCATCTACCTACAAGGAACTTTCTCCTTTTGTCAACCTGAATAATGACTTATCATTTTCTAGGAACCTGTCCAATTTAACTCTCTATGAAGGCTATTTTGACCCACATTTTGCAACCCCATTAAAATAAACATATAGTATAAACATGTATAAGTATGTACGTAAATAAATGCAAATAAAAATTAAATATATATACATGCATATACTTGTATAATATTTTGTAATTTTAATATTTTGTATAGTTTATACTGTTGCAAAATTGCAACCTGTGCCCCACCCCACTGCCATTAAACTACAAAGTTCTTGAGAATGAGTCATGTTGTCTCTTCTATTTCAAGACCTAGCAAAGTGCCTGAAATGTGGCAAGTAATGAAGATAAATTTTTCAATGAAAGAATTAATTAAGATATCTAAAAGAAGCCTACATTGATGAATCTAGACAATTAAATAGGTCTTAGAAAATGATATTTTACTAGTAGTATTTCTGTAGGAAGAATGCCAAGAGCAAAGGATGAGAAATGACTCAATCAATGATAGACAGAGTAGGTGTAAAATATCTCATATAAAATCTATTTTTTAATCATAAACATTAATCTATGTAAAAAGTCAATTAAACTATTAAATAAGCAGGATACAAATCCACAGTAACGGCTTCCCTGGTGGCGCAGTGGTTGAGAGTCCGCCTGCCGATGCAGGGGACATGGGTTCGTGCCCCGGTCCGGGAGGATCCCGCATGCCGCGGAGCGGCTGGGCCCGTGAGCCATGGCCGCTGAGCCTGCGCATCCGGAGCCTGTGCTCCGTAACGGGAGAGGCCACAACAGTGAGAGGCCCGTATAACGCAAAAAAAAAAAAAAAAAAAAAAAAATCCAAAGTAACAACAAAAAAGCACTACTTTAATTTGGGAACTAGAATTATAGAAATAAACATTCATTCATAATGAAATATTTTACATATTTTCCTCATTAATTTACACTAAACCTTATGGGACATGTTCAGTATACAAAACAGTGTGGACAATGTAAAAATATGATTAGGGTCAACATGAAAAAGCAAAACAGTTTTCGATAAAATGAATCTTTTTGTTTAAACTGAGGTTTGAATAATTACTTTAATGGAGATTGTGGTTAATTTACCTTTATTAATACAATGCCCTAATGTGTAAAAAAACAGGTCAGGAAACTTTTTTCCCATGGAAATATGAAAAAAGATATAGTAGTTATAACACCATAATTTCTCAATGGATTTTTGCATACTTTTTACCTGTAATCTTCACAATAACCTTATGTGGTACTTGTTAGGGATTTTAGTTTCAGAATTCTATGGCATAGAGTAGTTAAGAAATGACAAAGAAACAAATTACTTAAAGTGGCAGAACACATATTCATTAAGCCCCATGTACTCTCTGCTGAACCACATTCTTATTATCAGGAAAGCAACTTGTTTTAAACACAAAGCTACACTCTGCATATTTCTTTAGGACAATGAAAAGGTATGTCAGAACAAATGGTGACATAGAGGCAAGTCATGGTGAGAAAATATTTTCCTTTTTTTTCTCTTTCTGTTATCCCCAAAGCCATATATACAATAATATTGAAATGGAACTTGTTCTGAAAATACTGAAAGGGATCCAGAAAATATTCTCTTAAGAACCCAACTCAAGAAGACTCATATTTACAGATTCTCAGAAATCTTGTCATTCTCTAAAGTAAAAATACCTCATCAGGAGTTGTTAAATGTTTTATAACCATTTGAGTTGTTATTCTCATCAAATTATGCTTTACAGTTGAGTGGCATTTATCCAAATGAATCCTAAGCATTCCACAAAGCTAAGCATGATAATTAGGGAGAAAATAATAGCTTATATAGAAAATAACTAGGAGAGAAAGTCAGGAACAAATGTATGTGGATGAAATTTGTAAACAATGGGAAGTTACCTAGTCGGACATTGTTTCTGATGGAAGCACAATAGGAAAGATTTTATACCAGAAAAAATGAACTAAATTTAATAGTCAGAAGATGTATTATAATGATGATGATGATGATTTTGTTAAGAAGATGAAATGAAGAAAAGTAAAAAATCGTGTTTAGAGAAGAATTAAGTCTGAAAGAGGTCAAATTTAAATGTAAAAGGAGGAAATTTACTATCAAATCACTCTTTAAATGTTTTTTTTTCAAAAATACTAAAAATAAATAACATTCTGATGTTTAAATGTAATTAATATCAAAAGGTAAAAGCATCCTTTACTGACAAGGGGGAGGAAAAAGGATTTGTAAAGAAATATTTCTCTGCACGGTGGTGAAGAATACAAACACAATTAACTTAGGAATATGCAAGAATATAGCTTTTGAAAGATTTAATCCTATATTTCAAAAATATATCAAAGATTTGCAGAAAATTATTTTCACTTATGGACTCTCATTTGAAGAATTAAATGTAGATACCTATTTCCCTTTTCTCTTGAGCTATTCACTCAAATTATAACATATGTACACAATCTATATCCACATTCTCTCTCTCTCTTTCACACACGTGTGCACACACACACATCACGAATGAGCATCAATGTTTTACTAAAATATTTTTAGAGAAGGAAGAACAATGTATGAAAACATAATAAACACAATTCAAATAAATATAAACAAACAGAACTTTCCAAATAGAGATTTTTCTGATTCAAAAGCAAAGAAAACCAGACACCATACCACTTAAAAGAACTACACTTAAGATATAATGATGTAAAACTTTTAATAGCAAAGGAGGATTATATTTCTGGCAAAAAGTAACCAAAGAAGCACATCTACTAATATAAATACCTAAAAATATTTAAGATAAGTTTTTAATCAAGAGAGAAATTAGAGAATGATGATAGTAAAAATTATCACAATGATATAGGAATCATAAATTTATAGAAACATAAGGAAAAATTAGGAAAGTTGCAATAACTGGAAGGAACTATGAGCAATAAAGAGAAAACTCAAAATTAGAAGAAAGATAATATCTTAGAGGTGCAATTAATACACCAACAAAGAGGGCATACCTATATTCTAATAAACTTCAGAAAAATTATCAAATGAGACACATATTCTGTTGCAAAATAAATCTCGGTGGCTAAAAAGTGATTACAGTGCAATGAAAAACAAAATGTTCTAAATGAAGTGCAATAAAAAAAAAAACTATGAATGAACAAAAAGAATGAGAAAAATGCCTTTCATGTGTGGCCTAAAAAAAGAAATATACTTATTGATGGGCTTCCCTGGTGGCGCAGTGGTTGAGAGTCCGCCTGCCAACGCAGGGGACACAGGTTCGTGCCCCGGTCCGGGAAGATCCCACATGCCACAGAGCAGCCAGGCCCGTGAACCATGGCCGCTGGGCCTGCGCGTCCAGAGCCTGTGCTCCGCAACGGGAGAGGCCACAACAGTGAGAGGCCTGCATACCGCAAAAAAAAAAAAAAGAAATATACTCATTAATACAGATATTGAAAAGTAAACTATCATTGGATATTAAACACTTAAAACTGAATATCAATAAAAATAGTACATATAATAACAAGTGGCTCATAGTTAAAGAAGTACACAAATAAATCAATTTGTTTAAAAATATGTAGACAGCATGTCAATTTTGCAATGTGACAAGCCAGAAAAGGAACAAAATTTTTTAAAATGTGAAGTAGGAGTAATAAATATAAAAAATAATAGCAAATTGGGCTTCCCTGGTGGCGCAGTGGTTGAGAGTCCGCCTGCTGATGCAGGGGACACGGGTTCGTGCCCCGGTCCGGGAAGATCCCACATGCAGCGGAGCGGCTGGGCCCGTGAGCCATCGGCGCTGAGCCTGCGCATCCGGAGCCTGTGCTCCGCAGCAGGAGAGGCCACAACAGTGAGAGGCCCGCATACCGCAAAAAAAATAAAAAAATAAAAAAATAATAGCAAATCAAGTCTAATCAAGACTTCACGATAAATATCTTACCATATTGTATTTTGCCATAGATAAAATTGATATACAAAAATATAAAAATACTATAAACAAAATTTTGCTGGTTAATATAAAAATTGCAATTTTAGAGATTTTACATGCAAAACCTGTACAGGACTTGTAAAAATCAACAAGTGAAAAAAAAGTGCCTTGTACAGGCAATTAATTCATGAAAGGAGAAACATGACTGCTTTGTTTAGAAAGCCTGATCACAAGATGCATCATATAAATGACAAAAAAGGAAAACAAGGAGTTAGCCTGATACACCAAGTTGCTGAATATTTTGGAAAGTAATTTGCCAATATATACTGAATTTTAGATGAGTGTTAAAAGAAGTGCTATATATATATCTACACCATAGATTAAAAAATAAATTCTCCCAAATATGCACAAGGAATATATACAAATAAAGTGATTGCAGCATAACCTGCAGACAGAAGACAGGAAACACTGTAGTGTCCAATAAAAGGAGAATATAGAACATGTAAGACATCATAATATCCATAAAATAAAATACCATATCATAACTAAAACAACAAATAGAGTTAACAGGGGTGAATACAGCAAAATCTCTAGAACCTAATGATGTGTGAAGAAAAGCACTTTGCAATATGTGTGTTATGATAAAGTTTTTGTAAAGTGGAGAGATGCGCAAAAAAATATAGATGTTCCTCATGGATTCAATTATATAATTACGCTATAAAAGTCTGGTCAAGAAGGATACAGCACTTGTTTGTTTGCGGTTACCTTGGTTTGAGTTAGCAGAAGGAAGAGAAAGATGAGAGTATGGGGTTGGGGAGCTATAAAAATAGAGCTGCAATTCCACTTATAATGTTTATTTCAAAATATGCTGAAGTAAGACACATTACTAAGGATTACTAAACCTGGGTGGTTTGTGCATAAATGTTTCTTATGCTATTCTCACTACTTTTTTGCATTGTTATATTGTATTATATTATATCATATGTAAAAAAATTAAAAATGAATGTCATAGCCCACATAATTTTTGATCGTGCTTTTGGCAAAAAAGGGAGTTACTTCATGTATCAACAAGTTTCTCTTCATTACAGTAGTGTCCAGTGTGCAGTTTAGAACATTTTGCACAATAATTGATCACACATATAAAAAAATATAACTTCAGTCAATATAGTATGCTGAATGCCAATCTGTGCTAGCCATCTTCTGTCTATATAATAATAAGCAAGACACAATTACTGCTCTCAAAGCATTTACATTCTGGTGGATAATACAAATAATGAGGCATATAACCTTATATTGAATGTATATTTTCATGAATAATAAAATTATTATTCTGTTGTGTTGTTGTGACTTTTGTTTAAATTACTCATTTGAATTTAGATATAATCATTCATCAAGTGGTAAATGATGCAAGCTATAAAGAAAACAAAAAAAAGCACTGAGGTGATGCCCCACAGGTGACTGGGAATGGAGACTTTTGTTTCCTTTTAAAAACTAATCTCTATCAAGAGGGGCTGAAATGTGTCTAAGGTTAGTAAAACAGTCATGTGAGGACAGAATGAAAGAATGCCAGGACAGGCAAGAGCTCACTGGGCACCTCTGTGATGTGGCTCAGTCTGTCTGATGATAATATGTTTGAGGAAGAAAGCTTCTATTTCAGTATTGCCTTCCAAGTTTCATGCCCATTTCTCTCTTAGCCAGAAGAGGATTCTGAGAAACGTAGTTCTCATCCTAAAAGCAGCAAGAGCACCAACGTGGCAAAACACAATAGACTAAACATATCACATACTTGCTTTCCAAAATATATTTACCAATTAAGGAAGCAATTATTTCTGATCCAGAATTTTTGCCCTAGTAGATGCATCTAGGCACAATTAGAGTTTTCGAATAAAGGCAAGAAAAACTTTTGTGGAAAAAGAAAAGTATATCTTCTAGAATCTTGCCAAAAACACTGTAGACAACAAGGCTATGTTGTTTTTCCATGTAAAATTAATAATTGCTTTCTTCTCAATATTTTTTGAGCATGGAGATATTATACATTTTATTCACTTTAAAGCATGATGGCTTTTCAAAGAGTTGGTTATTATCAACTGTCACAATACTATGGTTGAATATTACTTAACACCTGAAAACAATGCCTATATAAATTTATTGTCTTAGCAGCTTGGCTTGATATTTTTTTAAAATGTACTTAAACTTTTTTTCTAATATCACCCAAGGAAGAAATATGTCAGTAAAGCCACCCATTTGCTCACTCATTTATTCACTCAATATAGTAAATATTTAAAACATATAATATTTCCCACTGAAGTATTAGGGTGAACAGTGCAATAGAAAAATTCTGCAGTGTTCTGAACAAAATTTCAGAGGTTTCTGACAGAGTACTTAGAAGTCAGTGATGCACCAGTTGTTTTTAAGCTGAGATTTTAAGAATGAGTAGGAATAAGGCAGGCACTAATATTTACTAAGATAAACATTGCTTATGAAGACCTAGAAGAAAAAGAGCATGGCATACTTATGGAAATGGAAATCTGCTATAGTTTGAGAGATACTTCCATAAAGCAGAAGGGTTAGGAAGTGAGGCTTGTTGCTAGTCAGGAGCCAAATGGAGAAAGCTATCCATGTGCCTTGTTAAAAAGTTTCCAATTCATTCTAAGTCAGCTTGAGAGACACTGAAGAGTTGTAAACAGTGGGGAAAAAAATCAAATGGGAAACATATCATTTTCAAAAGCATCTTTGAAATGTATTGCTAACATATTTGAAAATATCAAAAATAACATTCAGGGGAATAAACTGAGTGTGGCTTCAATCCGGGAGTTAGATAGTGTCCTGGGATAGAGAAATGGTCACCAGAATAGTGAAAAGTGGATGAATTAGAGAATTTTTATGAAGAAAAAATCAATATAGCAACTTAATTTATTAAATGTGTTGAATTAGGGTAATACAGTAATTAACTCTGTGACAAATATGCAGAGGTTATAGACATCTTTAGAGATTAAAAAAAACTAAGAAGCAGTGAAAGTATGTGGCAAAGCTAGTCAGTTCTGTATATGCTGTGTCTAAGTATCTGTTGCCATCCAGGTAATCTACTGTAGGTCATTAGATATAGTGCTCTAAAATTAAAAAAAAAATGTCAGGAGTATAGATATAAATTTTCTAGAGCATAGCAATGGATTGGAACACCTAAGGAGCACATATAAAATGAAAAGACACAAAGTCTAAGACAGAACCAGGAGGAACAAAATGTGAATATGTTAACTATTAAAGACCTCTGACTCCAGAGGTTTAAAATATCCTACATTTAATTGATCTCAATACAGAAAACTACCATAGGAATTATAAAATCTATCACCAGTAGTTGATAATACACAAAATAAGGAAAATGTCATCCCAATTAAGATTTCTCAGAATTAAATGTGCTATGTAGATTTCATGTCAAAATTGATGTCATTCTAAGGTACATTACAATTAACATTCAAACCAAGCCATGTATTTGTGTTCATGATATCTACTGACTCAACATAACTTGATGGCATTCACAAACATCTTGGGATGATAATTCTTGCTTTAAATATGATATGCCATAATTTATTTTGTTCTGTGTAAAGTGATTTGAAATAAACTATATGGTTATATATTTTAAATAATTATTTACTTTTTGTAACTTAAAAATGATATATACAAAAAAACTATGCCAAACCCACAAAAATATACTGACATGCTACAGGGCATATAGCAATTCTACCATAATAAACCCAAAACTCTGTGTTAAAATGAAAGTGACAGCACAAAAAGCCTCAGGGCAGAACTACCTCTTCTACCAGATCTGTGGGAAATAAGAGGGACAAACTTATCTCAGAAAATGTGCTTATGTTCCAATATGTAGGAGGTGATGAGTAATTCTAAATTCTCTGTAATCTGATTTCATTTCTTAAAGTATATACAGAGAACAAGTCATCACAAACATATTCTTCACACGAATGATATTATTTTTTTTCATATATTTGAAGATGTTTAACCTCCACATATTTCATTGTGGTTATTATTTATTTCATATATCCTTGAACATTTTATTGAGGTATAAATTACAGATAGCAGGAAATAATACAATTCAAAAGTATAGAGTCTAATCAATTTTTACTACCTGAGATAACTCATATTAAAAATACACAGATCAAGAAATAGAACATTAACCACACCACAGAATTTCCCTTCCAATCATTATTACTCTTCCCTTAAGGGTTACACTGATTTTTAACATTGTAAATTAGCTTTGCTTGCTTTTTGAACTTTATACGAATGTAATACTACTGTTTCTACATATTTATGCTTGGTTTTTCCCTAAATATAGTATGCAAGAAATCATTCTATATTTTTCAGTTTAGATGTAGTTTATTTATTCTCATTCCATCACACTGTGCCATTGTATAAATATACCACATTGTATTCATCTATTCTTCTATTGATAGACATTTGCCTCCTTTCCGTTTGGGGTCTATTATGGACAGTGATGTTATCAACCTTTTTTTAGTGAAGATATGAGAGCATTTTTATTGAAGCCATAACTGTGAGTTTTAAAACATCCTGTAATTACAAAGAAGTTACAGTATTTCCTCCTCTCCAGAGATGAGGGCTTGCATTATCTTCAACTGATAGATTAAGAACCTGAGAATCAAGAGTATTAACTAACTTGCAAGGACACATGGAAAGTATCACACAAAAGAGCAGAGTCATTATATATCCAAACAGTCCCCACGGATCACAGATATTAAGGGTTCTGGGTACTTTGAGAGGACATATAATGATCAAAATGGGAAGTGATAGTTTTGTTGATGTGGTAGGCAGAATTCTAAAGTGGTCCCCAAGATTTTCACCCTCTGTATAATCTGCCCTTGAGTGGGATGGGACCTGTGATTGTGGCTCCTGTGAATATGATTAATAAGATTCCCACGATTATTCTATTTTATGTGGCAAAGTAGGAGGGATATTTTAAAGATGTTAGTAAGGTCCCTGATAACTTGATGCTGAATCAGTCAAAAGGAAGAGTCTCCTAAACAGGTCTAATCTAGTTAGCTGAGCCCTGTCAAATGGGGCCTAGAAGTCAAAGAGACAATTCTGCTGTTGGAAACTTCTTATGGAAAAAGGCAGCCTCTAGGAGTTGAGACTAGCCAAGAAACATATGACAAGAAACTAAATTTGGCCAACAATCTGAATAAACTTGACAAAAGACCCTTAGATGCAAATGAAAATATAACCTGGTCAACTTTGATTGCTGCCCTGTGAGAACCTGAAGAGAAGGTTTCCCTAAATGTGGCTTGACTCCTAACACATAAAACTGTGAGATAAAAAACTAGGTGTTTTTAGGAAGATATTTGTTATAATTTGTTACACAGAAACAGAAAACTATTATTAATTCTGGTATAAGAAGTGGTGTAGTGCTGTAACAAATACCTTAAATGTGGGAGAAGCTTTGGATCTGGGCAATGGGCTCTGACAGAATTTGAGAGAGCATGATGAAGAAAGCGAGTCAGTCTGGCATACAGTTAGTAGAAATCTGAATACTGAGGATGCTAAAGACTGTGAAGGAATTTGGGAACATGTTATTAAGGAATTAGAGGAGGTGGGATAGTTGTTACCTAGTGAGAGAAAACTTAGTAAAATTCCGGCCTGCAGTTATATGGAAAGAGAAACATGTAAGGCATTAACTTGGAGACCAAAGGAGATTGCCAAGTAAAGTGGTGAAGGCGCTGCCTGGTTTCTCCTTGCTGCTTACAGAAAAATGTGAGGAAAGAGCAATAATGGAGGGAAGAATGGTTAAACATAAGGAACTGGGAGGGGATGATTTTGAAAATTTCACAAAGGCAAAAGATGCTAAAATCTGGAAATGGCTAAAGAAAGCAGGGCAAACAGAATAGGCTAAGTGTGTGACTGTACAACCTTTTGCTAAAACTTCACAAAGATCAAAAGGTCAGAATACAAAGCAACTCAAAGAGTCTTCTGAAGGGATTAAGAGTGTGCCTCACAGAACCTCTCAAATAAACCAGAAGGCCCCTAGGAAGGACACTATCTCTCAGCCATCTCAGCAGAAGCCAAATATAGAGAGAAAGATTATCTCAAAAAGATTTGTAGCTGTGGCTTTTGTCTAATGAATTTTAACCCCTTGAAACCCATGAAGGCTCACAGAGTTCTTGAGAAAATTGTTTCAACAGAACTGCTGTTAGCTTGGACTGACAGGGATAGAGTATGTAATGAAATCAGGCTGTCAGTCTCACAAAATTTTTTGGGCAGGAAGGAGCATGAGAAAACTACTCAGTTGCAAACACATAATACCTTTCATGAAAAAGGAACAATGACTCAGAGAGTGGAACCAAGATTCCAGAGATGGAGCCAAGTGTCATGGAGGATTATTTTCAGAACTTGAAACCTAATCAAGGAAAATCCAACATCTGCCCTCCTGGATTTCAGGACTCTTAGGGTCCCATGACTCATTTTTACCTTCCATTCTTTTTCTTTTTGAACCAAATATCTGTAACAGTTATAGCCCCACCTGACCCACCATTTATATTGGGAGTGTTATGGGTTCTTCAAAATGGAGACAATGTGCCCCAGGACCTATACTTAGATGACTTAGATGATGAGATTTTTAGACTTTGAGATGATGCTCTAACAGGATGAGAGTCTTGGGGACTTTTATATGAGGATAATATATTCTGAAAGTGGAAGAGAAGTAAAACATTAAGTCCAGAAGATGGGCTGTGGTAGTCAAAATGCTAAGATGGCCCCCAAGATTAGACTCCTGGTCCCTGGAACACACTCTGCTATATAAACTGAATGTTTGTGTCTCCATAAATTCTTATGTTAAAATCCTAACCTCTAATGTGATGGTATAAGACGTGGTACCTTCAGGAGATAATCAGCATTAGATGAGGTCATGAGGGTGAAGCCCTCATGAATGGGATTAGTGCCTTCAAAAGAGTCAGGAGAGGGCTTGCCTCCTCTCTCTGCTCTCTGCCATGTGAGGATACAACAAGTTGGCAGTCTGCAATCCAAAATAGACTTCTCACCAGAACTGACCATGCTGGCACAATGATATTGAACTTGCAATCTCCAGAACTGTGAGAAATTTATTTATAAGTCACCAAGTCTATAGTACTTTGTCACAGCACCTCTACCGAATAAGATACACTCCTTATATAATACATACTTTTGATTGTGGGCAGGGCTTGTTATATGGAGAAGGGATTTTTTTAAGGCCTCTAATAACTTGCATTTAGTTAATCAGAAGGAAAATTCATCTGGGTTACCTCACCTAACTAGGTAAGGCCTTAAATGATGGCATAGAAGTTAGAGAGCCTCTACTGATGGCTTCGAAGAAGCAAATAGCCAAGTTGTGAACTTCCTATGGA
This sequence comes from Neophocaena asiaeorientalis asiaeorientalis, assembly GCF_003031525.2. Lineage (NCBI taxonomy): Eukaryota > Metazoa > Chordata > Mammalia > Artiodactyla > Phocoenidae > Neophocaena > Neophocaena asiaeorientalis. Next base: position 535,803 of record NW_020175390.1, on the reverse strand, counting down.
GAGTGCTAGCCATTAAAAGCTGAGCGCCTCAGTACTGCAACCTTAAGGAACTGAATTTTAGCCACAACTTGAATAAGCTTGGAAGAGGTACCAAGGCTCCAGGTAAAAAGTAGCCCGGTCTTCATCTTGATTGCAGCCCTCTGAGCTCCTATGCAGAGGACCCCGCCTAAGGTATGCCTGGATTCTGACTCACAGAAACTATAATATATCTATTTTCTTTAGACACGGAGTTTGTGGTGATTTGCTACACTACAATAGAAAACCCTTAGAGATGAAAGCTGAATAAAAAGTATAGAATTTAAAGTATTTCTTCAGGGGAAGACAGGGAAAGGATATTGTAGTCAAGGGACATAACATCCATTTAAGAGGTAGGAAACTTCAGGGCATTATATAAACTGAAATTATTTCAATATGAGTGGAACAAAAAATAAAAGGGAGTAGCAGCAAAAATATTGCCAATGTTTCAGACATTGTGCCAAATGTTTTGTATACGTTAATTCATTTAATTCTCACAATAACATTATCAGGTAAGTTTTAATCTTGCTGACATTTTGCAGATGAAGAAATTGAGGTGGAGAAAGGTTTTATGTAACTTGCCCGAAGTCACAGTTCATAACTGGTATAAGCAGGATTAAAGCACAGATAGTCTACTAACAGAGAGCTATGAAGCTATTATAGGTAAAGATTTAAGATCTAGACAAGGGACAGAGAGTGTCAGACGGTTATTCATTAACAAAAGTGATTTATCTAATTTACTCCTTACGCCAGAATCTTACATAGATCCCAAGATTAAAAAAAAAGAATAGAGTAAAAAATTAGAGTTAGATATATAATTTAAACACTAAAACTCTGCCAGGTACTAGTAAAACATGGCAGTGAAGGCTTCTGAGCAAAGTCAAAGCTTTACGAAGATAATGCATGCTTTGGAAAAGTGTTAAAGAATTAGAAGATGGTGAAAGGCAAAACACAGAGGAAAAAGTACACTTTCACAATTTACTTAGGAGTCTTACGTTATTTTACACTATTAAAACATTTTGAAACTAAAATTGACATGAGACTACATACTAGTATTGTTTTTTATTAAAATATAGTTTTAATCATGCAAATTTGGAGTATATAGGGTAAACTCAAAAGCATTTCCAAGAAGTTATGATATCATTTCTATGCATTATAAGATGAATAAAAATAAAGAAATGGAAGACTGCTGAAGTGTTCTAAATGTTGACCAACTAGAATGTGTTTATAGTAAAGGTACAAAGATGAATGTTTTAAAAGTATGTTAACAATATTTTATAAATAATATATTCCTAAGTGTATAAAGTCAACAAATCATATCATTTTATATATTATAGCACCTTTACCCTCCATAACAATTTTGAATTATCAGGTACAAAAGTTATTTCAAGAAACAGGATGAACTGGTAAAGGAAATGTGACATATACATATTATTCAGCCATTAAAAAGAAGGAAATCCTGCTATTGGAGACAACATGTATAAAACTTGAGGGCATTATGCTAAGTGAAATGTCAGACAGAGAACAACAAATACTGTGTGATCTCACTTATATATGAAATCTAAAACAAAAAAAAAAATTAAACTCATAGATACAGAGAACAGATTTTTGGTTGCCAGAGCTGGAGGGAGGGTGAAAGGGTAAAGGTGGTCAAATGTACAAACTTCTATTTATAAAATAAATAAGTCCTGGGGATGTAATTTTTAGCATGGTGACTGTAGTTAATACCACTGTATTGTTAAAAAAAATTATGCCAAGACAGCTAGTATAAACTAGACCACCCCAGACAACACAAACTAGCCTGTATGGTCACCCTAACCACAGAAGACCTTGAATGCAGGATATGGAATTGAACTTGACCTCATCATGAGTAGGAGGTATTGAAAGTTCTAGAGCAGAACACTAACACCTAATAAAATTGGTGCTTTAAGAAAGTTAAGGAAGCAGGAAGCTTGATAAATTGTAAGGGAGAGGCTGCAGGCAGGAAAGCAGAGGAATCTGGGGAGGATTAAACTGGCAAAATGAGAAGGTAGATAAAGTGTGAAAATGAGAAGCACTTCTTGTGTGTGTGTGTGTGTGTGTGTGTGTGTGGGGGGGGGGGGGGGGGGGGAGAAAGAAAGAGAGAGAAAGAAGAAAGGAAAGCGAAGGGAAGGGAAGGGAAGAAAAAGAAAAGAAATCCAGTCATAGTTCACTTTAGGACACACAAACCTGAATTTCTCTCCCTCTTGGTTAAAAACCCTGAGTAGAAAAGGAATTCAAAACAGTCTAGAAAAGTTGGACTGATTGTCTATATTTGTCTTCTTTCCCAAGTATTCTCAGTATGTACTAGCTGAGTTTTAGATATGAGATGTATCTGCACAAATATGTTAGGACACACAGACTTCTAAGAGCAGTTAGCACACAATAATGACCATTAATTGATCTCGGGACTTTTGTAGTTGGTTCAAGAATGTTCAGTATTTAATGACACCTATATATTCTTTCTTTCTCTCTCTCTGTCTTTTGCTTCACATACATTTCTCAATAATTAATCTTCTTATAGAAATACTTTTTCGTAAATCACATAGCTTTGTCTTTTCTACACCAACCATCTGTTGGCTATCTTCTTTAATTCACATAGCTAATATATGCAATGACTTTTGAGTATTACCATGCAGCTTCTCAGAATCATCATCCTCTCCCAAGCTTCCAGAGTTTACTTACGTTTGTTTTATGTATAATGTCCACTGTTTTTAGCTCTACTATTCAAGAGAAAATGGAAAATTTTAGCTTTTTTCCCCTGCCCTGGAACTGGATACTCCTTCACTCTTTTATCTCTTTTAATTATGATTTTTTTTGCCAAGAATGTCCTAGCCTCCTGGGCATATATCCAGAGAAAACCATGATTTGAAAAGATACATGCACCCCAATGTTCATTGCAGCACTATTTACAAGAGCCAGGAAATGGAAGCAACCTAATGTCCATTGACAGAGGAATGGATAAAGATGTCGTACATATATACAGTGGAGTATTACTCAGCCATAAAAAAGGACAAAATAATGCCATTTGCAGTAACATGGATGGACCTAGAGATTATCATACTAAGTAAAATAAGACAAAAACAAAAATTTATATGTGGGATCTTAAAAAATGGTACAAATGAACTTATTTACAAAACAGAAATAGAGTCACAGATGTAGAAAACAAACTTACCAGGGGGAGGGGGGAGAGGGATAAATTGGGAGACTGGGATTGACATATACACACTACTATATATAAAATAGAAACTAATAAGGATCTACTGTATAGCACAGGGAACTCTTCTCAATACTCTGGAATGACCTATATGGGAAAAGAATATAAATAAGAGTGGATATATGTATAGGATTAACTAAATCACTTTGCTGTACAGCAGAAACTAACACAACATTGTAAATCAACTATACTCTAATAAAAATTTAAAAATGAAAAATACAATAGAAAATAAATTGGTTAAAAAAAAAACAATGTCCTAGCCAATTTGAGACACATACATTTTTATTTAATATTCCTGGCTGTGTAATTTTGCTATTTGACAAATATTATTGATTATGAAGTTTGAAATGTAAGTATTCCATAACTCTTGCTCCTTATCAAAGAGGAGCCACTCCAACATTATTTTTAATTCTTCTACTACTTATGCCCACAGATATTACCTCTCCTTTTATTATAAGGATTCCTGTCAAATAGAAAGTTGTTACATCCAATTCTATAATAACGTTGTAAAGCTAATCATTACTGATGCACAACTGTGACCATCATATAGAACCATCTAAAGCCACCACATTAGAATACAGTCCTCTCATCATGATCTCTGCAGTGAGATAGAAAGATACTTCCACACATGAGAAGTTAGGCTAGGGGTACCTGAATCCTTCGTAATCTACTACTCTTTGCAGTTCCATAGGTACATTATTTCTTTAAAAGTCACTAGCAATCAAGTATAAGACAGGATTCAAGTGTAATCTAAAAGTAATAGCTGTGACGTGAAAATAATTAATATTTTTGTATGTGGATTTAGAGCTTTATGATGTTATCTCTATGGAATGTCAAATCATCTATGGCTTTTACTAGTGAAACAACATTTGATGTGTATCACCTCATGTCTTTGGCTTAAATGTGTATTCAGAATCAGCTAATGTGATTCAAATAAATAAAAACTCTATGCATCATTACAATATTTTTATAACCCTAAAATCTTCATCAAGGTCACCACCATTATTTAGTAATAGCTCATTTTGTTTTGTTTTAATTTTGTGAGGAACTATGGCATAATAAATTAGTAGTGTAAAACTGATAAGAGAACATAATTATTTAAAATGACATAGACTCTCGGTGTGGGATTCCAGGACTTCTGTGAAGTGTAGTATTACCTCTGCACATTTGTTTCCTCATGTGGAAATGGAATTTATAATAGTGACTATCTCTACGAGTTCTTGTGAGTGTTAAATAAGTTAATAATGTGTCATGTCATAGATCAATGCCTGACAAATGGTAGAGTCTCATGAAGAGGTAGAATAGATTGGTTTAGACTTGAAGGATTCATATTTGATCCCTGTCTTTTATATTACATTGAGGGTTATCATGACTGCAGTGTAGCTATTTGCTGCTCAGAATGTGGTCCATGAACATGAGCATCATCCAGAAGGTCGTTAGAAATTCAGAACTTGGGGGACAATCCCAAGCCCCCTGATTTAAATTTTAATGTTATGTGATTCCCATGCACATTAAAATTTATGAATTACTGTGGGTCTATTTCTGTTTTGTATATAAGTTCATTTGTATCACTTATTTTTTAGATTCTACATATAAGCAATATCATATAATATTTATCTTTCTCTGTCTGGCTTACTTCACTTAGTATGATAATCTCTAGGTCCATCCATGTTGCTGCAAATGGCATTGTTTCATTTGTTTATGGCTGAGTAATATTCTATTGTATACATATACATATACCACATCTTCTTTATCCATTCATCTGTTGATGGACATTTAGGTTGCTTCCATGTCTTGGCTATTGTAAATAGTGCTGCAATGAACATTAGGATGCATGTATCTTTTCGAATTATGGTTTTCTCCAGGTAGATGCCCAGGGGTGGGACTGCAGGATCAACAGAGATTGGTAGCTCTATTTTTAGTTTTTTAAGGAACCTCCATATTGTTTTCCATAGTGGCTACACCAATTTACATTGTCATCAATAGTGTAGGAGGGTTCCTTTTTCTCCACACCCTCTCCAGCAGTTATTATTTATAGACTTTTTGATGATGGCCAGTTGACTGGTGTGAAGTGATACCTTATTGTAGTTTAGACATAGAAAACAAACTTATAGTTAACAAAGGGGAAAGGGAAGAGGAGTGATAAATAAGGAGTTTGGGATTAACATACACACACTACTATATGTAAAACAGATAACCAACAAGGACCTACTGTATAGCACAGGGAACTATACTCAATATTTTGTAATAACCTATAAGGGAAATGAATCTGAAAAAGAATAGATATATAACTATATCACTTTACTGTACACCTGAAACTAACAGAACATTATAAATCAACTATACTTAACTATAAAAAAATTTTAAATATATATTTAAAAAAATAAAGAAAATAAAATTTATGAATTATTGATACAGGTGATTCTTTTAATTATTCTTTACACCACCTTATCATAACATCTCTGTATCCCTAAGTCATTCCACTATTACCTTATATTAGTTGACTTACTACATGAAGAATCTTTCTTTTTTTTGATTTGGCTCAATTAATTTCAAACTAAAATCCAATTCAAAATGAAATGAATGACCATATGAGAATGTAAAACATAAAACATAATAGTGAAGAAGCAGGAGGAGAAGGAGAAATAAACAAATTACATTTAAACATTCATCAATTTCTTGAAAATTTATTAACCAAAAAAGTGTATTTTTCCACTGCCATTTGATGTGTATTTACAGCCTGCAGCTTGATCAAATGTGAAGGGAAAAGTGCAGTGAATGCATATAATCTTTGATTGATTTTCTGTGTAACAGTCGAGTTATGGAGGTTATTGCAAAGCACTATCCAGCGCTTTGAAGCTTTAAGAAAGCAAAACAAGAAAATATGAATTATTTCAGATTTTCCTGGAGCAAAATGCACCAGAGTACAACATAAGTAAACCATGGCTCAAAGACTTCCACTCTACAGAAAGAGATTTAGATTGTGATGTATGTGAAACAAAATGCCTTAGATATATTCACCTATAATGTCACACCCATAGGGTACCATGATAGGGAGTCAAGTGGGGGATCAATGATGACAGGCTATTCAGAGCCTGTTTGATAGATTCCTAGGTATTACAGTACAGCCAGACTACAAAAACCATCTGTGGTTTTGCTGGGGAAGAATTTGAACACCAATGTCAGTATAATTTTCCATGTGTTTCTTAAGTTACTTTTTTTTTTTTTTTTTTTTAGGAAGGATCCTGGATTAGATTGACATTTCTCCTTCCAACATTCTTTGACTATCTGCTGCATGGAAGGATTGATATATCATGCACTATTTTCCCTCTTATCTTTAGTAATACACATATACACAAATGTGACCTCATTTTAAAGTGATAGGGGCTTCTGGAATCTGAGGTTATATTGGTGTTTAGTCAGCATTCTACAGAGAAACAGAGCCAAGAGAATGTGTATACAGATATTCCATGACTTATGATGGGGTTACACCCCGATAAACCCACTGCAAGTTGAAAATATCCTGAGTCAAAAAATGCACTTAATATACCTAATCTTCTGAACATCATAGCTTAGCCTAGCTTAACTTAAACGTACTCAGAACACTTACATTAGCTTACAGTTGGGCAAAATTCTCTCTAACACAAAGCCTGTTTTAAAATAGACTGTTGAATATCTCATGTAATGTATTGAATACTGTATTGAAACTGAAAAACAGTATCACTGTATGGGTACAAAATGGTTGTTAAGTGTATCGGTCATTTACCCTAGTGATCACACAGTTAACTGGGAACTGTGCCTTGCTGCCACAGCCCAGCATCACAAGAGAGTGTCCTCCTGCATATCACTAGCCTGGTAAAGATCAAAATTCAAATTCTCAAGTACAGTCTCTACTGAACGCATATTGCTTTTGTACCATGATAAAGTTGAAAAATTCTAAGTTGAACCATCATAAATAAGTCAGGGACCATCTATATACATATATAGAAAAATATTTACTTTAAAAAATTAGCTCATTCAATTGTGGAGTCTTAGTTGAGTGCAGAATCTGATTGGGGAGGCCAGCAAGCTAAAGACTCAGGAAAGAGTTTCAGTTTAAGTTCAAGGCTATTCTACTGGAGAATTCCCTCTTGTTAGGAGGAATGTCAGCTCTTTGTGCTATTCAGGCCTTCAACTGATTGGATGAGGCCCACCCACATAATGGAAGGTAATTTGCTTTACTTAAAATTCACAGATTTCAATGTATATCTCATCAGAAACACTCTCACAGAAATATCCAAAATAATGTCTGGCCAAGTATCTGAGTACCATGGCCCAGACATGTTGACAAATAGAATTAATTGTAACAATTAATTAAAGCAGTTGTAAAATATCAAGCAAAAATTGAAAAAAAAATAGCTTCAACTCTTCTTGGAGACATCAGGTAAACACTGAAAGAGGATTCCTCAGAAAAATAGAAACCTAAAGGAAAACTAATCACCTCCATTATATCAGTTATTATTTTATACTAAATTTGTTAGCATGTCATCTCTTCATCACACTAGATCTATAATTAAACTTCATATCATCTTTATATCCATAATATTTAACAATGTCAATATAAATTGAATATATATGTGTATATTTATATTCCCTGTTCACAATCTCAATAAACTATACCACTCTTTCATTTGTTAGCTCACTTTATTATTCATTCAACAAATATTTATTGAGTACTATGTGCCAAACACTCTCCCAAATTCTTGGGATACACATTATTTACACAATGGACAAAATTAAATTTCTTCACCCACTGTGCCTAGTTGGCAGCATGACTCAATACAGTGGGGTGAAATACTCTGCTAAGTGGTGTTCCTGCTATCCATTTTGCACAATATAATCCAATGTCCACAGAACAGAAAAGTGAGTTTAAAAGTCAAATTTAAAAATTAGTCCTTTGCTACCTTCAACTATAACTTAGCCACCTACATAGCTCTCAATAATTTGGCCTTCTTAGCCCTTAGCCTTACTCTTATCTCACTTTTTGACTCTTTTCTCCAGCCATATGGACATCTTCTCTCCTGACACCCTGGATCTTGAACATGCACTTTCAACTACCAGAGATACATTTTCTTTGACTGACAATTCATATATGTATTTCAGATTTCTGCTCATCGATTTCTTAAGGATGCTTCCTTAACTCCTAAATTAATATAGATCTGATTATATAATCCCTTAACTTTCTACTCCATTTCGTTGCACTAGTAGGTTCATAAGCACACGTCATTATTTGTTTCTTGGCTATATTCCCAGTCAGACAATGAGCTTCATAAAGTATGTAATCAGGTCTGTCTTACTTATTCCAGTGCTTAGCAACAAGACTTGAGTACAGTATGTGTTTAATTAATAATTGTTGAATTAATAAAGGAATAAACGATTATTCAGACACAGAAACAGGTGCTTAAAAGAGAGTGGTTTTTAATGACCCACAGATTCCCATTTATTCCCTACCAGTTTCTCTCTAATGTAAATCTACCAGCAGTTCTTTCTCAAACAATGGCTGACTTATTCTTTAAATAGTATGGATCAAATTTCAACTTCTCCATTTACATTTTCTCAACTACTTCTGGGTATTCTTATTGAGAATCACCCTAGCAACAATCCTTTGCTTGAAGCCGTCATAAAGCCTAGTCAACTCATGTTTGCAAATGATTCTACGGTTAAAGCATCTAGTCTTATATTACAACAATTTCATCTTCCTTTTGATTGTCCACCTCTCAAATCTTCTCTTATAATTATTTTTTCACCATGATATTATGATTTTGGATAGACTGCTGAAAATCTAATTCCTAAACTTCAAAAGTGTAAATGCCTTTTTTAAAAATGTTAATTTATAAATCTCTACATTTCAATAAAACTTGTCACCATTATTTCAAAGGTTTTAGAAATTTATTTATTAAGGTTGTATAGACGTAATATTGTCCGAATTATGGGCTAAAGCTAATTCATTCTATGTGATTACAATCAAAATGTATTCAAAATGAAAATTATTTAGCTAAAAAAGTGAAAGCCAAATAGGCATATTACATGAATTTTTTAGAGAAATTATTTTATTTGGGCTTCTGAGTGATTTAGACTCTTAATTACCCTTGGCCAACTTTAAGTACTTCACAAAGATAAAGTAAACAAGGGCTATATATTTTCTTTTAAATGTTGTCTTATTTAAAAGACAACTTATTGTTCACTTGAGCTAAGGTACATTAATAGCATATAGAATCACCTCATTAAGTAAACATGCTTTGTCACTACATTAGTTACTTCAATTCCAACTTAGAGCTAAAAAATAAACTATATAAAAATATAAATTAATTAGGTTACTGGCATGGCATATCATTTGTATGGAGAGAGAACTGAAACAGGCAGTGAAATGGGGGGTTCAAGTGTCCACTCTTTTCCGTTATTTGATAATACTTGTCTTCACGTATCATACATAATAAAGACTTGGATATGTTTTCCTACAATTTATCCTAATAATTATTACAGTTTATAGCATAATTTTAACATTGAGCATTTCCAGTGAAAAATAAATTATAACTGGTAAGATATTAAGAGATTAAAAATAACATTTACAAAAACATTAACATCTGCTCCAGGAATCTTTACCTGCTGAATGATATGCAATATTCAGTCATATGTAATACTACACAGCCCTGAAGAATACGTATGTATAGAACGTAGACTCTGCTGTTTTGAAACAGACTTGAACTTCCTGCAACTAATTTACTAACTGTTTGACCTTGGACAAATTACTTTGCTTTGACAAGCTCTGATTTCTTCCTTTTTAAGATGTAAAAATAATTATAGCAGCTTATATAACTGATATAAGGATTACGTGATATTAATGGTAGTGAACACCTGATAGATCAATGACTACTGTCATTCAATTCAATAATAAAAAATTCCTGAATCCAATTAATAAGGGTACAAAATCTCTCTCAATTTACCTGTTTGGTTATGTAGACATCCTATTTTTTAAAGTAAGCAAATTCAATTAATTATGCAGAATATATAAATATATTTAAGTAAACACTGAAGTTACATCATTTCTTTTAAAATGTATTTTACTTGAAAAAGTAAAAATGTAGAGCAGGAATAAATTCTAGATAATCAATGGTTTTATTCTAAAAATTCTCAAATATCTACAAATATTACTGTTCACTGATTCAACTAAAAGATGCTGTTGGAAATCATCATTTACAATTTTACTGCTCCCTTTTTATTCCCTGATTGGCGTATAATTACATTAAAGGTTCTATCAGTAGAATATTTCCCACTGTGTACCCCTATGAGATAACTGCACCACATGGCATATAAAAGGTTTATATTCCGACTGTTATTTTGGTTTCTTTAGCAACACAAATGCACCTGTTCTCAACATAATTAGGATGGGCCATATTGAAGATAATCAAAACAAATAATGAAAAATGGTTTGCTTGATTTAGAAAATAAGGCATACTGCCTACTCAGGCATTGACAAAGCTTTGAAAGTGATGCTGTTTGGAATTAACATATTTAATGAAAATTGATTTTGTTTATGTACAGAGGTAATGGATATGCATGCATAATTTCTGGGCACTGGCTCTTGGTTATTAATTATTATTTTATAATTTACCCCAGACAATTCAAGCCAAGGTAGCATCTGTTTGGCACTGAGATTCTACTTAGATTTAATTTTCCAGTTCAAGAGAAATAGCTACAGAGAGTCAAATAAACTATTCAAGGTCACAAAAACAGTAATCTGCCTTGATTAGAGAGATCTGTATGTAGTCTACTGCAGCCCAGATAGTCAATTATAAGAGATGACCAACAAAATTAAATTCCTGTCCACATATTATAAGGAGACAAAAACTAGACAGTAGATAAAGAATCAGAATGGATCTTTCTTTAATAGAAATCCTCTATTTAAAATTTCAAAAAACATATTTATAATTTCTATGTTAATGCTTTTTTACAATGTAATATTCTCTCATTATCTTTCTCACTTTACTCAGAAAATTTAAAAAGTACTTCACAATGCCTGTGCTGTCAAATTGTAAATAATCCTTTGAATTAATATTCAAATATCTGATAACTTTATACATGTGACTAAAATTGAACTTGACTTTTTAAAATTTGGTTTAAAAAAGTCAGTCTGGGGCTTCCCTGGTGGCGCAGTGGCTGAGAGTCCGCCTGCCGATTCAGTGGACACGGGTTCGTGCCCCGGTTCGGGAAGATCCCACATGCCGCAGAGGGGCTGGGCCCGTGAGCCATGGCCGCTGAGCCTGTGCGTCCGGAGCCTGTGCTCCGCAACGGGAGAGGCCACAACAGTGAGAGGCCCGCGTGCCGGAAAAAAAAAAAACGTCAGTCTGTAAACTACTCTTCAGATTAGTATGCCTTCTAAAAATTAGTTAAGGTATGTATCCTTGGCACTTGCATAGTGTTTTATGGTTTAAAATTCACAATAATATTTAATTTCAATCCAAACAATAATCACAACACAAATTTTGTTAAAATTATTAATTCACAGATCAGGAAATTGAGACAAAGAGAAAATTATAAAACTCACATTTAATAAGTGACATGGAAGGAGTCAGGTCATTTGACCATAATCCAGGAGGGTATGGTTACCTTGTCCTTTGCTAACTTTATTATTAAGCCCACTGTGAAACTCAGAGTTGGGTTCAATCAGTATTTTGTGAAATGAATCATATTGAATTCTATCATTAAATGGCTCTGGAAATATAATAAAATTCTGTTGGTAAGGGATGTTTGTCTTCCTTTAGAAAATAAATTATAGTACTAGTTAAAAAGAAAACATAAAAGCATATCACATTGCCAGAGAATCCATCTAATCATAGCTTTACTTACACCTTGTAGTACACAACATACATACTAAATATTCTGTCTATGAAATCTATGCAGAATTTTAAAAGAATGATCTTTAATATTAATAACAATTACATATTTTATCTCAGTGCTTTTAAGCAGTATCTCTTCCCTGTAGAGCATATATTTTGATCTTTTTTAAGAATAAGATTTCAGATAAATTTCTCTAAAGACTAATATATGACATACTAAATGACATTAAGTTGAATATTTATCAACTGAAGAAGGGAAGAGAATGTACTGCCTTATTGTTGCTGTAGAATGAAGCAGTGTGCTACGTGGCTTTCCATGTCCGCAGTATAGGTTCATATTGCAGGTACCATCATTGAACATCTAAGCTTGTGCTTTCTAGCTTTGTCTTTTACACACACACACACCCCTCCAAACTTTTTTTAAGACAGTTAATATAATACTGGACTCAATGGCTGTACATACACTTCAAACAGGTAGAATTTATACGGGTCCCATTTGAATGCAGTATTCCCAATATTTCTTGGTGTTCTCATACTTTTTTTTTTAATATTTCTTGCCACTTAACAAATCAGTTCCAGGATGAAAAACAACCTGATAAAACCATTCTTCCCAATGAATGAATAAAAATCACAGCAGGTACCAAACTCACAAAACCTTCAGCAATTTATGTAGTTATTTAACAAATATTCTTTGGCCATCAATTTTTGCCAGATATTGCCTAATTGCTGAGTATACAGGGATGAACTAAAATGGTGTTTTCAGGAAGCTTTTTCACTAGTGGAGGGAAATATGAAAACCAAATAACTGTATACCAAAACTATCACATAATGATTAAGTGCTATATTAGTTTGCAAGGGCTTCCGTAACAATGTACCAGAGACTTGGTGGCTTAAACAACAGAAATTTATTTGCTCATAGTCCTAGAGGCTAGAAGTCTGAGATCAAAGTGTGGGCAGTGTTGTTTTCTCCTGGGGCCTCTCTCCTTGGCATGTATATGCCTGTCCTTTCTCCACGTCTTCACATGGTCATTCCTCTGTTTGGATTTATGTCCTAAACTCTACTTACTATAAGGACACCAGTCATAATGGATTAGGTCCACCCTAATGACCTCATTTTACCTCTTTAAAGATCCTCCAAATACAGTCATATGCTGAGGTATTGGGGGCTAGGCTTTCAACATATGAATTTGGGGGGGAGACAATTCAGTCCATAACGAGTACTTCAAAATAAAGCAAACTAGAGGATAAGTATAATAAACACCTTTGTAGAGAGCAGGAAGATGGACATCTTCCCTAGGGTGATGGCCTTTCAGTTTAAACCTAAATGAAGTAAGGAAGCAAGACGTGTTTCAGAGATGAAGGTATTTCAGGCAGAATAAAAAGCACCTGCAAAGACTTGTGTGACAAAAGCCTAGGGGTCAAAGGTGAAAACAACAGGATGAGGCTGGAGAGAGGGTGACAGATTAAATTATGTAGGACAGTGTAGGTCACAATGAGATATAGTTTCTACTATATTTCTTATGAGAAAGTGATCAAGAGTATATAAGACAGAACTTAACACAACATGACAAATTCTGAAAATAGTGATATGAAGAAATATTTAAGTTATATGTATGAACAGCATCCATACAGTAACACTTAAAGAAATCCATAACTTTTGTAGGTAAGGTGGAAAAGGTGTTTTTTACAGAGTGAAATACCTCTTAGTGAAAATGTTGGAGATAAGAAAATATGTCAGAAAGATTAACAAATACTTTACAATACATAACTGTTAAACTTCATTTTTTTCCATTAAATATCTAATTGGAAACACACTGTGAAGTTACAAAACTCATCAGAATTTCATGTTCTATGAAAAAAGTCAGATATCCAAAGATAGAGAAATTACTGAAAAGCATGTTTACACCCTGCTCCCTTATTATAGGAAATGATTATTTGACAAACAACGAACTGTGGCTCTGAAAAATGCCAAATATATTCACAGATGCAAAACAGCCTGATTACACTCTACTTCAATTGGGAGTCCAAAAACAGCTGATTCAGTGGGCCCTCATTAAAGCTAGCTTCTGAAAGAGAGCTGTCAGGAGTCAATTTGCTAAGGCAAGAAACTGTTGAAAGGAGACTGAAATGGGTTTAAAATTGTTACCTTTAGGAACCCATATATCCTGCCTACTAAACACTTACCCTGGACAACATTTAAGCAAATATTTTCTGTTCCAATTTTAACACGTTCTGAATTTTATAAGTTTTAGGGGAAAGTATGACCTGTTTTTCTTGAGCATTAAGTTTTCTGTGTAATTTTATCAGGATTAAAGCATAAAGAAGCATCGTGTCTGTCGAATTCTTTGATAGAAAAAAATTTAAAGTTTCTTGCAGAAGAAAATGACAATCATTCCATTTGCTCTTTGTGAAGACTTTAAATTTTATGTCATTTATTGCATGGGTCTTGAGATATATAGACTCAAAAATATAATTGCCATTCTTTAAAATAAAGAACTTTCTCTCAGAAAAGGTTTCTCAGTCACTTTTATTATAGGTCTAGAATAAAACTAATAGTTTTCAAGAACCCTGTACAGAAGCATGGAGCTGTGGGGAAATTGAGCAGTAGGACACAAGGTCCCCCTATGTAAGAATGAAAGGTTGACTAGAGAACAGTTAAAGTTCCAAAATTGTTACACTGCTCTTTCTTTCTTATGTTCCCAGTAAGATAAAACTATTTAAAACTACCACTAGAAGTTGGAAGACCTTTACTTAAACCTGCTTCTTAGCTTCCTCACCATATGATATCATATATATATATACATGTACACACATATATAGTGTTAAATCAAGAACGAAGACGAGCTTTCAAAATATCCTGAGCAGACAAAACCAGTTTAGTCATACCCAAAAAAAAAGAGCTTAATTTATCATATTTTGCAAGACAATCTTGACCTGGATCATTTCTTGTTTATGCCTCTGGAAATCATAAGCAAAACAGTTTCCCACAGTTGATATGAGGTAACCATTGACCAATTCCCTATCATTTAAGAAAATTCTAATATCATAACCAATCACTGTAAAGAGGAAATAGTCACTGTCTTCTTACTATATAAGCTGCTTTATAATAATATACCCCAGAGCCTCATTCCATGCTTTGGCTTGAGTGCTCCCAGTTGTCAAGCTGATTTTTTGGTGTGTGCACAATAAACTTTTACTACTAATTATACTTCAGTGATTCCTTGATTTTACTTCTGTTATTTCTGAATTTTTGACGATATAAAAATTACGATATATAACTTGTAATATTATATGTACATATGTATAACACATGTATATAATATATACATATGTATTTTAAGATTAATTCTGAAAACTATTGATCACTTGAGAGCTATACATTAGAATTGCAGGTCTAGAATTCAGAGGACAAAAAAATGAAGACACTTTTTTGTTGGTTGTTTTCAACATGGCACAAAGAATGCCTAAAGAATATATCTGAGTAAATAATAAATCAAGCTAGGAAAATATCTCTCTGCACAGAATCAAAATAATTACTCCTGGGTGGGGAATAGTGTCAGATGTACAGAGAATAATATTACAACACGATAGCCAGTATTATGGTATTAGTACTGGGAACAACTCTGAATAGTATAATATGCACATAAATATTCCTTGCACAGTAAATCTGGTACAAAAACTACACTGTGATCATTAGAAGATTTCTGTACAATGATACCCCACTCAAATGTATGTACTCATATTTAAATATGTTTTTTATACCTGGAAATAAAGATTTAAGTTCTATCTTTTATTTAAAAATATGTGAATATTTGTATATATAATTATTTTGCAACACTGCCTTTTTCTTTCCTTTTTAGAAGTCTCTGTCAAATTAAAAGATGAAGTGACTGGTTTTCAAATTGCCCAGATTTAGAGAATTTATGACAGAAATGTTATAAACTCAGATTACGAAGTTTAGGAAAATGTTCCTGCAAAAATATGGCTGCAATTTGGAATTCCTTAAACTGTAAGTGATCATTTGCAAAACTTCACTTTTTGCACATTCTTACTCTTCTCAATATATTATTCTATAACAAATATTACTTTCATAGCATTAAAAATAAAAGGAAAAATTTCATATGCATCATCGCATACAGACAGGAAGGACAAGCATTATTTTTTTCAATTTTAGAACAGGCACAAGGAGGCTTAGAGAATTTGAGATTTGCTTAAAGTTACTCTGATGCATAGAGTCAAATAAATAATATATTATCAATTAATAAATTTTGAGTTAGCTTATCCTGTAGTAACAATGGACCCCAAATCCCATGGTATAGTACAGAGTAAGTTTCTACCTGGCTCAAGGAAGAAGTCAGTGTCCTGGGTTGTACATAATTACATACATATGCATAACACATATAAACACAAAATTGTATCTAAATTATGTATTATGTTATCATATGCACATTACTATGTATAATACATCTGCCTGTCCTATATACATACAATATGCATATAATATGAACGTTTTATATGAATATAAACATACATATATATATATATAGTAATATATATGTATACATTGCATTAGTATAAATGCAACTGGTACTACATCCTACAGCAGTAACTATATCCGTAATACACGTATGCGGATGCATATGAAAATACATAACGAAAGCCCCCAGGCTGACACCAGGGTCACAGGCCTACCTGATCCAGCGAACTTCCGGGAGAGGAACGTACAGCTCCTTCGGTCCACTGAAGACTTCCTGCCAATCAACAAGGCCCGCTTCGGAAAGTTCAAGTTCAAGAGCCACTCAGGGTAGTTCAGGCAGGATGCGACCTCCTTACCCCAGTGTTCCAAGAGCTGTCGGTACCTGCCTGCTGGGGAGAATTTCCAGAACATCTTCGATGAGCTGCTGGAGCTCGCGCACCTGGACTTTGGTGGCTTCGAGCGGCCTCCCCGCACCACCACCAGGAAGAACAAGAAGAACGCGTGGCAGTTCCGCAGCAGGCAGGTGGCCTGGACTTCAGGGCCCACTGGCAGGTGCTCTCTAGCAGCGAAGTCGGCAGCCACCAGGTGCTGCACGCGGCCACCACCAGGCGTCTCAAGTAGCTCTCCCCACCGTGGGCAGGGGCTGCCACACCCGTTAGTCTCCTTTCTCCTTCTCCTGGGCTGCCAGGCAGCCAGGTGCTGCCCTAGTGAGGCCTCCCGCTCAGGCTCCTCACCGCCGGCCGCCCGGGCGTCACCCGGAAGGCCCACACCCGCACGCAAGACTCCTTCCGGTTTCCTGCTCGCTGCTGTGGAGGGACTGCTGCCAGGCGGCGGCGGCCGGGCTGAGGTTGTGTTGTGCTTTCGGGAGGTCCCTGGAGCGAAAAGGACCGGGATCCCGGGACCTGGCCAGCGTTGTCAGCAGCCGGGCCCTCCTGAGCCTGCAGCATGGTGGTCTCTGAGCCGGAGGCTGTGGGTCCACGGGCGCTGGAGTCAGGGTGAGTGTTGTTTAAATAGTCGGCTGTTTCTGGTTTCAAGAATGTTCAGGATTAAAAACAGACGTGAAATTGCGCTACCTGAAGTTGAATCTTTTTACAATAGAAGCTGAATCTGGGATCTCAAATTGCTTCTAGCCTTTTATAAGACAGTTTATCTTCCTATAAATTTATTTTGCAATAATGCAAAATAAATAAGAAAATATTAGAAAGTCCATCCTCAACAAGCGCATCCTTGATCCCTTCCGTGATCACTAATGGAGAGGGACCAGGAGCTGGCAAGTCAGACAGTGGCCCTAGGGCTCAGGATAGAAGTAATACATATAATTTACACTCAAAATTCATTTTCCAAATCAAGCTACATGGTTCTTAAATTCATTCTGCAAAAATAGTATACTTAGCCTCCCCGCAAAAGTGCCCTTACCATCCACTCAGACCGTCAAACTCAAATGGTGCACATAGTTTTTATATCGGAAAATAATCCGTTTTGTTTTGATGTAGCTCTTCTTTGTTGTGAGATTTGCATTTTTTCTCTCAGTTTTATTGAGATATGATTGACATACAGCACCATATAAGTTTAAGGCGTACAGCGTAATGATTTGACTTACATACGTCATGAAATTATCAAAGTAGGTTTAGTGAACATCCATCATCTCATGTAGATACACAATTTAAAAAATAAAATTTTTCTTTGTGATGAGGACTCTTAGGATTTACTCTCAACAACTTTCATATATAACATATGGCAGTGTTAATTATTTCTGTCATGCTGAAAATTGTATCCCTAGTACTTATTTATCTTATAACTGAAAGTTTGTACCTTTTGACTGCCTTCATCTAATTCCCCCTCCCACACCCCTGCCTCTGGTAACCACAAATCTGATCTTTTTTTTTTCCCCTCTGAGTTTGCTTGTTTGTTTTTGAAATATAGTTGATCAACAGCACTGCACTAGTTCTGTTACACAACATAGTGATTCCATATTTCTGTACCTTTCAAAATGATCATCACAATGTCTACTGTCACCATATAAAGATATTACATAATTATTGATTATATTCTCCACACTGTACATTTCATATATGTGACTCTCTTATTTTGCAACTGAAAGTTTATACCTCCTAATCTCCCTTACCTATTTCTTTCCTCCCCCATCCCTCTCCCTTCTGGCAACCACCTGTTTGTTCTCTGTATCTATAACTCTGTTTTGTTGTTTGTTCTACTTACAAATGACCCAATTATTTCGAGCACAAATCACCTTCTTGTAATACCTTGCCAAGCACAGAAACACATACTAATAATTTCCTACTTTCCATTCTCATTCTGTAGGTCTATCAAGTTTATTAAGTATATTACTTGCTTTCCTAGTTATCACTAGTGACAATTTTAACAATATAAAACCACTGCATTATATTGGTCACCATTCTTCAAGACTTCAAGAGTTTCTTAGCCAACTATTGTTATGGGGTCACCTGATTTCTAGGTGCAAATGTCTGTTTTAGTCAAGATGAGCTATGATACACTATGCTAACACACCACTCCGAAATCCCAGGGAGTTAACCAAGAAAATTTAGTTCTCTAGCATACTAAAATATCTACTTAAGGTGGATGCAGGAGGAATGAGGGGAGCAAGTGTCTTTGAGCACCACAGTCACTCAGGTAACCAGAATAAAAGATACTTTATCTCTGCAGTGCTTCCATGAGATGGGAAGACAATGTGGCAGCCCAGGCACTGCCTGTTACACTTTCAGCCAGGAAGGGACACATATCAATTCTGCTCATATTTCACCTGATAGAATGAGTCAGATGGCAATTATGAAGTGTGAAGTGGTGGAGAAATACCCTCTTATCATATGGGAGAAAGCAGAAGCACAGAACATACTTAATGTACAGTTTTAATGCCTTCCACTTCTAGTCTTTTCTGTCATTTAATTTAAATCTGTTAATTTTATGAACAGAATATACAGACTTTATGAATGTAAATGGCCATATAGATGTAAGAAAATGCTGAACCAATTTTTTACAATGAAAGAGAAATTCAGTTATATGTGCTGCAATGTAGTGGTAGTTGATGGTTATTAAAGTCAGAGTTAAAAGGCAAGATGCTATACCTAAAACAGTAGTTCTCAACATGCTCAGTTTTTCCTATCAGATTTTCAAAGGATGAGAAATCAGAACTATTTTTCTTCATATTAGGTAATTCTACTAAATTTTTAGTTTATCTAATGATTCTATAAAGAAAATGTAAAAGTATATTTTTCTCAACATTCAACTAAACCCAAGGACTGGTATTATAACTTTCACTTTTATGCCTCCGCTGACTCTGGGGATCAAATATAAATACTTAAGCTTCCAATGGTTTATATATGCTCTGAGTTTTTAAAGAAAGGTAGAGTCCTGTTAGGTTCTTGAACTTTAAGATCAGGGTACTTAACAAAGTCTCAGGACTTAATCTATTTCCTTTTGATTCATGAATTCAAGGTGTACATAGGTGATTATTAAGAGAAAGCTCTTACCTGATAGTGAAGAGAATTGTTGATTTTCTCCTTCTGCATAAACAAAATTATGTTCACTTGGAGTGATGAAGTACTGTCTTTAGGTATTGGTTCTGTGTATAATCTCACTTCCCTCCTGGTGACAGTCAAGGGTGCTTTTTAACTTCCTTTCTGTTATTCTCCGTCTTATCCTGGTCAAATAATTTTGTATTTGCCTTTCACTTCCTTGTAAGAGTTGCTCTGTTGCCATCTTGGTAGATTAAAAAAAATTGCCACAGATTTTCCTCTCCCATCAAAAGATATGATTTTTTCCTCCCCTCTTAAGTTTGGATTGCCACAAAGAGTTTTATTCAGTGACCAAACATGACCCAAGCAGAATCTTGAAAGACACTTACTTCCTCCTTGGGACATCATCTCCTGCTGCACTTAGGAAGCCCTGCCTCGACCACCCTGTGAAGAGCCATGATATAGGCTGCAAAATAACGAGACGTGTGACAAGTCACCCCTGTCGTCTCAGATAAGACTCAGACAGTCAAGGACTCAGTCCTCTGCCCCCATATGTACCAATACATCAAACTCTCAGATCTTTGGGGGGAAAACAATGGAACATTGAAGGAACTGGTGCCTTCTCTTTTGGCCTCTTGCTTGCGTTATTTCAGTGAGTGAATAAAGGCTTAGTTGTTACTTTTAGTTTGGTTCATTGTCCTAATTACCACCTCAAAACTTGGCGGCTCAGTGCTCCCTCTAACACTTTCAAATTGATACAGCCCAGGTGACATATGATGGCAGCTTTAATCTGTATTCCTACCAGTCATATAAATTTGATAATCACACTCAAACCAATAATGAAAACCAGTGTCATCCTAGAAAATAACCCATTTTTAGAACCCTGGCATAGCATACTTATTGAAATTTTGGTGTTATTAAGAGTATAGTAGGCATTACACATGTGTATTTTGACAGTCTCTTTTGCACCACCACAATTTGGAATAATTAATACTTTGGGAATTTAAATATGATGGCAAAATACAATTCTTCAGTGTACTATGGATTATTTATGTTTTGTTCAATATTCTCTTTATAGATCTCTTTATAGATTTAAGGTAGACTATCACCTAAATCCTACCTTAAATTTTTCTTCCAGCTTCATAATTCATAATATGACAAATAGCTTGGAAAGTTCTCTATAATTTCCTATTTTGCTTTATGGTTATCGTAAACTTTCCAAAAGATTCTTCCATGTGTGCAACTTCAGTCAGGAAAATGAAAGCTGAAGGCTTGTACCTCTACTCTGAAGTTATCTTTTGACAGGCACCAGCATATAGAATGTAAAGGAGGTTATCTAGGTATCCAGTACTTACCAGAAGCAAACAGTAAAAGGCTAGCCTATTGGAATTTGTTTTAACCACCACCTCTGAGTAATAAGAAAGTAGTAGAATCAACCCCACTTCAATCTCTGTTACCAGACCAGGCATATAATTACATCGGAAAGATAAAGATACGTTCCCAAACCTAAAGACCTAACACTGTTTCAGCATAGCAAATCTTCGTAGTGGGAGGTGACACAGATATTTGGCATAAAACAATTTAAATACTGTGGTCACTTGTATCTGCTCTGTAGGATTTACTTTAAATACCCATCCACTTGATTTCCCACCGGTCTTGTGTGAGAGGGTACAGATTCCAGAATCTGATGTAAAATTCCCTGGGTGGGGTCAGGAAAGGCTTGTATCCCAGAGCCCTTCATTTTTAGTTGATTTAATTACTGATTCCCCAAACCATCCTCTCCAAGTGAGTTGGAGCTTGAGAAAGTATAGTAGATCCAATTGCAGCTTGTTTGGTGAAGCAGGGTCTCAACTATGCAGTTAGTTTTTGAGGGTAGGCATGGCATGCAGATTACCCTACTCAGCCTCCTTATGACCTGTACACATATAATTGCAGTTTCTGTTACCTGCTGCCCTGTAATTTGTCAGGTCCCCCACTTTGTCCCTTTCCTAGATGTGCTCTCCTTGCTCCCTGTTAGAGGAAGTGGTTGAAGGTGTTACACTTATTCCTGGTTTACTTTGGAGAGCATTTTTACCCTGTTGACACGTGTTTTATATAAGAAGCATAGAAGTACATTCCTGGAATCTAAAGCTAATCTAGCTGGTGGTTTTTGCATCAATCTCTCCAACATCCATACTTATGTAGACATTTCCTCTTCAGTCTTTGGGTAAGTGCCCCACACAGTAAGCATGTTATCTTTAAAATCACTGTCCCCGCTTTCACTTCACTGGGCATTTGGCTATTCTATCACCGTCACCAAGAAAGTATTTGATTCCAGATTACCAGCGCAACTGTATCACATGTACTAGATTTATAAGTGCTTAAGTCAAATATATCAGGAATTTGCATTTGCTCATTAAAAAGTAGTAATAAAAATAAAGGAAGTGGTATAAATGTTGGGGGTGGGCAGTGTATAAACACTGTAAAGGTATGTTACAAGATGCAAGTTAGAAGAATACAATTTTTACAGGTAGACTGTCTGAGTTTGAAGTTGAAGCCCTACACTAATGTGCAAAAGCTGTGTAACCTTAAGAGAAGAATGTAGCTTCTGTCTGTCACAGGCCCTTTATCTGCAAAGGGCATAATAATAGTAACCACCTCAAGAGGGGTGTTGTAAGAACTAAGCACATATACGTGGAACAGTGCGTGGCATAAAGCCCGTAAGGGTTCACTACCATTTCTATTTTCTATCTCTGACTTTACTTTTTTCCTTGGTTTAGAATAAGAATGATAACGCTCCATTTGCATGACTCCTTAGGGTTGAGGTGATTCAATATCCAAGTGTTATGTACTGTAGGAAAGAGAATTATATACTGAGTGAGGTTGGTATTATTAGGAAACTTACCACAGCTATACAGATGTTTGATGCACATAATGATAACAAGATTTAAAATAACTTACTTTGTAGATGGTCTACTTGTGTACTATCGATGTACTTACTACACATAGTTGATATTTTTTAATCATAGAATAATAACAATTAATATTGATGGTTGCACTCTTAAAATACGTTGTAACCAATCACTGTTACTTAATAATAGTTTCATAAGCAGATTTTTAAATCAATATGTTACCCAAAGGTGAACTTTTCACCTCACAACAGGTAAATAACTCAGGAGACCAGCTGTTGGGGCAAGGAATAGCGACTTTATTCAGGAAGCCAGCAGACCTAGAAGATGGTGCACTAGTGTCCCAAAGAACTATCTTCCCGAGTTAGGATTCAGGCTTCTTTTATACTAAAAGGGAAGGGGGTGTGGTTGGTTGCTGCAAACTTCTTGGAGCAGGAATCCTTTGTTCTTGCAGCTGTCCACATAGGTCCCTTCACAATGTTCCTATAAACCTCCAACAAGACAAATGTTATTCTCTGTTCTGCAACTTTTTATCTCTATATGAATGGAAAAGTATTTAGCTTTAAAGGTCAGAACCTTGGGAATGTGCTATCCTGTATATTTCAGGCTATAGGCAACATTCTTAACTTGTAGAAAAAGCAACAGAATACAAAGGTTAAAGTAAAAGAAACAGATCCAGTATGGAGTCAGATTTGTTCTTCCCTATTACAGATATAGAATTTATAATATTCGAATATAAACCTATATTGTCCAGTCAAATGAACTAAGTTATTACTGTTTGGCCTATATTTGAAAATGGAGAAGGGGAAGCTAAAATACTGCAAACATCATACTTAGAAAGGTGTCTAAAAATATTAGAGGAAAATATTAATTAAGAAAATATAGTTCAAGTCCCATTTGAAGAAGTTAGTTATCTTAAAAGGAAATACACATTTATTATGTGTCTAATATTGGTCAGTCGTTATATTGGTAGAAATCAAATATTATTATGCTTAAATACTGACTCTGTCATTTGCTGTGCACCTGAAACTATCACATTGTTAATCAGCTATACTCCAATATAAAATTAAAAGTTAAAAAAAAAGATTTATATCCAACCAAAAAAAATAAATAAATAAAAAATAAATACTGACTCTGTGAGGTGGGAACTATGAGCTTTTCTTTTTTTAAATTTTGTTCTCTTCAGAGTGAAGAAACTAGCACTCTGGTTTCAGATTTGGTGTATGACTGTGGTCAAAACCAAATCTGTCTTGGGGTCCAATGCTATAATATGAATACTTAATTTATACTGTAGACATTCTATTTAAATTTTTCCAGTGGAATCATTATTCTAAATTTTTCATAGACTGGAATATAAAAATTGAAAATAAGATTTTTCAACAGAATATAACACTTTTTCTTTTAGCAGGACTCTTACATGTTAACCTTTATATAGTTGTTAAAGTGACTTTTAGTAGTAGCACCTCATTTTGTTTCCATTCTAAACACTTTGAGCTGTAAAGAACTGCAAATATTGACATATCCATACATTTAGATAATGAAAATCCCAGTGGCTTACTAAATATTTGACTTTGACTAGAAACGTTGTTTTCTATAAATAGATTGGTTTGATATCTAGAGTAGATAATACTAATAACCTTTGTGACATGTAATTCTCTTGGTGGCATTATTCTAGAATATGACCAAATGGATTTTACAATGTAAAGGCTTCATTTATTTTACTTATTGGTATTTAGTACTTATCAAAAATTTTTATTGCCTTGTCTTCATATATAATTTCAGTTCCAATTTATCCATTATATATGGTGATTTTTTAGAGTAAAAAAGTTTGTGCCTATTTTAGTCAATTGGCTTTTTCTCAGGCAGTGGCATGTGTATGTGGGAGGATACTTGCTGTGTAGAATAAGTACAGTCAATCATACCACATTCCCTAAAAGCAGCCTCATAATCACATGGGAGGGACCAGGGCAAAGAGCAAGAACATCAAATAAGGAGGCAAAATTCAATTTAAAAATGTTCTTCAGGTGAAGAATCAAGTTGAATTCTCTTGAGAATATGCTAGGTTGCTAACATCTCTAAAAGAAAATAGCAATAATGTTATAAACAGAATCAGAAGTAAGATATGGATATTTAAGGTCCTGAGATTCTTAAATGATATCATTTTATACAGATTCATCCATTTCTTCATTTAATGCACACATAATTCACTAGATATTTATCAAGCTCCTATTCTACTGAATTAACTGTACTAGGTCCTGATAATTCAAACATTAAAATAAGTTTTTTCAATTTTTTTTTAAAACATTTTTTGGAGTATAATTGCTTTACAATAGTGTGTTAGTTTCTGCTTTATAACAAAGTGAATCAGCTATACATATATCCCCATATCTCCCCTCTTGTGTCTCCCTCCCTCCCTCTCTATCCCACCCCTCTAGGTGGTCACAAAGCAGGGAGCTAATCTGCCTGTGCTATGCGGCTGCTTCCCACCACCTATCTATTTTACATTTGGTAGTGTATATATGTCCATACCACTCTCTCACTTCCTCACAGCTTACCGTTCCCACTCCCCGTATCATCAAGTGCATTCTCTACATCAGTGTCTTTATTCCTGTCCTGCCTCTAGGTTCTTCAGAACCATTTTTTTTTAATACCATATATATATGTTAGCATACGATATTTGTTTTACTCTTTCTGACTTACTTCACTCTGTATGACAGACTCTAGGTCCATCCATCTCACTACAAATAACTCAAGTTCGTTTCTTTTTATGGCTGAGTAATATTCCATTGTATATATGTGCCACATCTTCTTTATCTATTCATCTGTCGATGGACACTTAGGTTGCTTCCATATCCTGGCTATTGTAAATAGAGCTGCAATGAACCTTGTGGTATATGTCTCTTATTGAATTATGGCTTTCTCAGGGTATATGCCCAGTAATGGGATTGCTGGGTCATATGGTAGTTCTATTTTTAGTTTTTTCAGGAACCTGCATACTGTTTTCCATAGTGGCTGCACCAATTTACATTCCCACCAACAGTGCAAGAGGGTTCCCTGTTTTCCACACCCTCTCCAGCATTTATTCTCTGTAGATTTTTTGATGATGGCCATTCTGACTGGTGTGAGGTGATACCTCATTGCAGTTTTGATTTGCATTTCTCTAATGATTAGTAATGTTGAGCATCGTTTCATGTGTTTCTTGGCAATATGTATATCTTCTTTGGAGAAATGTGTATTTAGATCTTCTGCCCGTTTTTGGATTGGGTTGTTTGTTTTTTTGATATTGAGCTGCATGAGCTGCTTGTAAATTTTGGAGATTAATCCTTTGTTTAGTTGCTTCCTATGCAAATATTATCTCCCATTCTGAGGGTTGTCTTTTCATCTTGTTTATGGTTTCCTTTGCTGTGCAAAAGGTTTTAAGTTTCATTAGGTACCATTTGTGTATTTTTGTTTTTATTTCCATTTCTCTAGGAGGTGGGTCAAAAAGGATCTTGCTGTGATTTATGTCATAGAGTGTGCTGCCTATGGTTTCCTCTAAGAGTTTGATAGTGTCTGGCCTTACATTTAGGTCTTTAATCCATTTTGAGTTTAATTTTGTGTATGGTGTTAGAGGGAGTTTTCTAATTTCATTCTTTTACATGTAGCTGTCCAGTCTTCCCAGCACCACTTATTGAAGAGGCTGTCTTTTCTCCACTGTATATTCTTGCCTCCTTTGTCAAAGATTGGGTAACCATATATGCATGGGTTTATCTCTGGGCTCTCTATCCTGTTTCATTGATCTATATTTCTGTTTTTGTGCCAGTACCATACTGTCTTGATTGCTGCAGCTTTGTACTGTAGTCTGAGGTCAGGGAGCCTGATTCCTCCAGCTCCATTTTTCTTTCTCAAGATTCCTTTGACTCTTCGGGGTCTTTTGTGTTTCCATACAAATTGTGAAATTTTTTGTTCAAGTTCTGTGAAAAATGCCAGTGGTCGTTTGATAGGAATTGCATTGAATCTGTAGATTGCTTTGGGTACTATAGTTATTTTCACAATGTTGATTTTTGCAATCCAAGAACATGCTATATCTCTCCATCTGTCTGTATCATCTTTAATTTCTTTCATCAGTGTCTTATAGTTTTCTCCATGTAGGTCTTTTGTCTCCTTAGGTAGATTTATTCCTAGATATTTTATTCTTTTTGTTCCAATGGAAAATGGGAGTTTTCTTAATTTCTCTTTCAGATTTTTCATCATTAGTGTCTAGGAGTGCAAGAGATTTCTGTGCATTAATTTTGTATCCTGCTACGTTACAAAATACATTGATTAGCTCTCATAGTTTTCTGGTAGCATATTTATGTTTCTCTATGTATAGTATCATGTCATCTGCAAACGGGACAGTTTTAGTTCTTCTTTTCCGATATGGATTCCTTTTATTTCTTTCCCTTCTCTGATTGCTGTGGCTAGGACTTCCAAAACTGTGTTGAATAATAGTGGTGAGAGTGCGCAACCTTGTCTTGTTCCTGATCTCAGAGGAAATGGTTTCAGTTTTTCACCGTTAAGAATGATGTTGGCTGTGGGTTTGTCATATATGGCCTTTATTATGTTGAGGTAAGTCCCCTCTATGCCTACTTCTTGGAGGGTTTTTCTCATAAATGGGTGTTGAATTTTATCAGAAGCTTTTTCTGCATCTATTTAGATAATCATATGTTTTTTTCCTTCAATTTGTTAATATGGTGTATCACATTGATTGATTTGCATATATTGAAGAATCCTTGCATTCCTGGAATAAACCCCATTTGATCATGGTGTATGATCCATTTAATGTGCTATTGGATTCTGTTTGCTAGTATTTTGTTGAGGATTGTTGCATCTATGTTCATCAGTGATATTGGCCTGTAGTTTTCTTTCTTTGTGACATCTTTGTCTGGTTTTGGTATCAGGGTAATGGTGGCCTCCTAGAATGAGTTTGGGAGTGTTCCTCCCTCTGATATATTTTGGAAGACTTTAAAAAGGATAGGTGTTAGCTCTTCTCTAAATGTTTGATAGAATTCACCTGTGAAGCCACCTGTGCTGGGCTTTTGTTTGTTGGAGATTTTTAATCAGTCTCAATTTCAGTTCTTGTGATTGGTCTGTTTATATTTTCTATTTCTTTCTGGTTCAGTCTCGGAAGGTTGTGCTTTTCTAAGAATTTGTCCATTTCTTCCAGGTTGTCCATTTTATTGGCATATAGTTGCTTGTAGTAATCTCTCATGATCCTTTGTATTTCTGCAGTGTCAGTTGTTACTCCTCCTTTTTCATTTCAAATTATATTGATTTGAGTCTTCTCCCTTTTTTTCTTGTTGTGTCTGGCTAATGGTTTATCAATTTTGTTTATCTTCTCAAAAAACCAGCTTTTAGTTTTATTGATGTTTGCTATTGTTTCCTTCATTTCTTTTTCATTCATTTCTCATCTGATCTTTATGATTTCTTTCCTTCTGCTACGTTTAGGGTTTTTTGTTCTTCTTTCTCTAATTTCCTTAGGTGTAAGGTTAGATTATTTATTTGAGATGTTTCTTGTTTCTTGAGGTAGGATTGTATTGCTATAAACTTCCCTCTTAGAACTGCTTTTGCTGCATCCCATAGGTTTTGGGTCATCATGTTTTCATTGTTATTTGTTTCTAGGTATTTTTTGATTTCCTCTTTTATTTCTTCAGTGATCTCTTGGTTATTAAGTAGTGTATTGTTTAGCTTCCATGTGTTTGTATCTTTTACAGATTTTTTCCTGTAATTGATATTGAATCTCATAGCATTGAGGTTGGAAAAGATACTTGGTACGATTTCAGTTTTGTTAAGCTTGCCAAGGCTTGATTTTGACCCAAGATGTAACCTCTCCTGGTGTATGTTCCATGATCACTTGAGAAGAAAGTGTAATCTGCTGTTTTGGGATGTAATGTCCTATAAATACCAATTAAGTCCATCTTGTTTAATGTGTCATTTAAAGCTTGTGTTTCTTATTTATTTTCATTATGAATGATGTGTCCATTGGTGAAAGTGGGGTGTTAAAGTCCCCTACTGTGATTGTGTTACTGTTGATTTCCCCTTTTATGGCTGTTAGCATTTGCCTTATGTATTGAGGTGCCCCTATGTTCAGTGCATATATATTTATAATTGTTATATCTTCTTCTTGGATTGAACCCTTGATCATTATGTAGTGTCTTTCTTTGTTTCTTGTAATAGTCTTTATTTTAAAGTCTCTTTTTTCTGATATGAGAATTGCTACTCCAGCTTTCTTTTTATTTTCATTTGCACAGAATATCTTTTTCCATCCCCTCACTTTCAGTCTGTATGTATCCCTAGGTCTGAAGTGGGTCTCTTGTAGACAGCATATATATGGGTCTTTTTTTTGTATCCATTCAGCCAGTGTATGTCTTTTGGTTGGAGCATTTAATGCATATACATTTAAGGTAATTATTGATATGTATGTTCCTTTTACCATCTTCTTAATTGTTTTGGGTTTGTTATTGTAGGTCTTTTCCTTCTCTTGTGTTTCTGGCTTAGATAAGTTCCTTTAGCATTTGTTGTAAAGCTGGTTTGGTGGTGCTGAATTCTCTTAGCTTCTGCTTGTCTGTAAAGGTTTTAATTTCTCTATCAAATCTGAGTGAGATCCTTGCTGGGTAGAATATTCTTGGTTGTAGATTTTTCCCTTCCATCACTTTAAGTATGTCCTGCCACTCCCTTCTGGCTTGTAGAGTTTCTGCTGAAAGATCAGCTGTTAACCTTATGGGGATTCCCTTGTATGTTATTTTTTGTTTTTCCCTTGCTGCTTTCAGTATTTTTTCTTTGTTTTTAATTTTTGATAGTTTGATTAATATGTGTCTTGGTGTATTTCTCCTTGGATTTATCCTGTATGAGAGTCTCTGCGCTTCCTGGACTTGATTGACTATTTCCTTTCCCATATTAGGGAAGTTTTCAACTATAATCTCTTCAAATATTTTCTGTCTCTTTTTGTCATCTTCTTCTGAGACCCCTTATAATTAGAATGTTCATGCGTTTAATGTTGTTCCAGAAGTCTCTGAGACTGTCCTGAATTCTTTTCATTCTTTTTTCTTTATTCTGCTCTGTGGTAGTTATTTCCCCTATTTTATCTTCCAGGTCACTTATCTGTTCTTCTGCCTCAGTTATTCTGCTCTTGATTCCTTCTACAGAATTTTTAATTTCATTTATTGTGTTGTTCATCATTGTTTGTTTGGTCTTTATTTCTTCTAGGTCCTTGTTCAACGTTTCTTATAGTTTCTCCATTGTATTTCCAAAATTTTGTATCATCTTTACTATCATTACTCTGAATTATTTTTCAGGTAGACTGTCTATTTCCTCTTCATTTGTTTAGTCTGATGGGTTTTTACCTTCTTCCTTCGTCTGCTGTGTGTTTCTCTATCTTCTCATTTTGCTTAACTTACTGTGTTTGGGGTCTCCTTTTCACAGGCTGCAGGTTCCTAGTTCCTGTTGTTTTTGGTGCCTGCGCCCAGTGGCTAAGGTTGGTTCAATGCATTCTATAGGCTTCCTGGTGGAGGGGACCAGTGCCTGTGTTCTGGTGGATGAGGCTGGATCTTCTGTTTCTGGTGGGCAGGACTGCATCCGGTCGTGTGTTTTGGGGGTGCCTGTGACCTTATTTTCATTTTGGGCAGCCTCTCTGCTGATGGGTGGGTTATGTTCCTGTCTTGTTAGTTGTTTGGCCTAGGGTGTCCAGCCGTGTAGCCTGCTGGTTGTTGAGTGGAGCTGGGTCTTAGCATTGAGATGGAGATCTCTGGGAGAACTTTCGCTGTTTGATATTATATGGAACCAGGAGCTCCCTGGTTGATCAATGACCTGAGCTCGCCTCTCCCACCTCAGAGTCACAGACCTGACACCCAGCCGGAGCACCAAGACCCTGTCAGCCACACGGCTTTAACTAGTAAGTACTGTCTTGCTTTACTTTTCTTTTCGCTGTGATAATCTTTTGATTTTGTTTGTCAGGCACAGATGTCATCTTTTTCCTTCACATATTCTTTCTATTGGATTTCTCATCAAAACCTTTCCTTTCCATTTATACATGAAACCTTGGCAATCAGCTTTATTACATGCTCCTTGTTTCTTTGGTTCTGGTTCTTTATTTGAATTTCTCTTCTACTTCCTTATGGAACAGATCTTTTAAAAATACTACCTGCTCTGCTGCTTCCAGCCTCAGGCACTCGGCAGGGGGGCTGTCGACCACTACTTTATTGTCTGGGCTGCTCATGGCACGGGACCTGGGGACCCGGCTCTGCGCCAGTCCCACAGAGCCTTTCCCGGTGTCTGCTTTCGTCCTTCTCCTCCTCCTCTCTGCCCAAGATCCTGCTCTGCACATGAGCCACGCAGCCCGATTCCCTGGCTCGCAGGGCAGCCAGCTCCCGCCACATCCCCAGTCCTGGGGCTGCTCGTCGACCCTGCCTTCGCTCGCTGCACATCCTTGCTTTGATCCACGCTTAAAGCTGAGCCCCGGGCCACCTTCCTCGTGTCCTGCAGTCCTTCTGTCTTGCCTGCCTTCTCTAGCTCAAGGTTTTTCACTTCTTAAAGCATTCATAAATAGGCTGCAAATTAGATTGCCTTTGAAGAACTATCCTATAGCCTGCCAACGGCACATAATAAATTGGAAGTGTGAGGCTATATTTAAAAACAAAACAAAAATCTGCCCTGTTTCCACATAGAGCGGTCTTAGGTGGTGTAGAGAAGGGAAGAAGAAGAGAGAAGTTAGGGAAACTTCAAATAGAAATGGTATTTATAATGTCAAAGAATAAAGTAGGGGTTTGGGTACAGGGATAGAAAGAGTACAGTGTCAAGCACAGAAATCAGAGTTGTCTGGTATAACCTATTTATTGTACATGGTCTTTGGAGCTGAGAATATAATGTTTTATAATGGTTTCATTGTTCTGCTATCATGAAGCATATAGTCAATAGTAATTGTGCCAGATAATCTCCACTTGCTTTTCTAGACCCACCATCCATCTTCTCTGCTCCATTTCGTGCCCTTCAAAGCTTATTTTCATGGGCTCCATCCTTCTGGCACCTCTGCCCTCTGGATTGTAATTATGTTTGGTTAATAGGAAGCCCTGGGAACAGATTGGAGTGTGAATGGAGAGGAAAATCAAGGCATTTATGGCCCACATTCCAATCCCTGATCCCTCTGTACCAGATGGAGTTTTTGTCAGAGACTGTAGTGCTCTAGTAGAAGCCATGGCAGCCATGGCTCTCATCACAGCGTTGGCTGGACTGCATTCCTAGAACCCCGAACATTCCCCAGAGTATTGTAGGCATTCAGATATCTTTACTGGCAGACAACAAAGTGAACACTTTTCACATAAATCAGATCATAGTAATTCTGACCAAAGTTTCCAAATACTATTCACTGCATTCAAAGTAAAGTTCAAAATCTTTATCCTGATCAGTAGGACTTGGAGTATCCCTCCTCCCACACTCCCCAGCCCCTACAACCCAAGCTACTGCATCCCTGACTGTACCGTGATCACCTCTCCCCTTCTTTGTCTCCACAATCTTACAATTTTTGCTGTTTCTCATTTGTTACACCACTCATGCTTTAGGACCTCTGCATTTCATATCCCCTTTGTTCAAAAAACTCATCTAATTTCTCCAAAGCTTAACCTAACCTCTGCCCAGATGCCACTTCTATAGAGAGGCCTCCCCTGACCATCCTATGACTACTATTTATTTAATAATCATTACCCTGCTCTACTTTTCTCCATAGCACTTATCAATAAATTATTTCTTATCTATACATTAGTTTGTTAGAATTTATTTAATCTTCTCTGGCTAGAAGCTACATGAAGGGGAAATATTTTGCTTTACCATTATGTAATCATTATTAATATTTATTCAAAGAATAAATGAGAGAATAAAATTCCCATGATTTCTTGAGTAGTATTGAGTAGTATTTCTGACTCAGTATATAATTTGTTTTCTAATTAGTATTATTTTTCATAATTTTATGATAAATTAATATTTCTGTATACCAAAATCTTACCTTTTTGTTCAGTGTATGTCTTTAAATATTGATACAACTTCTGCCTTCTGAAATCAGTTTTCTTTTCATTATAGTATATCTTTCAGTACTTCCATAAATAAGATAAATTGTCTTTTTTCTTTTTCCCCAAAGCCTTTTTATTTTCTGTTAGCACTGAAATAATCAGATACCTAATTCTAAGGTAATAGGTTGTTTTTTGTGTGTGTTTTTTTGTTTTGTTTTGTTGCCATTTATCCTTTAAAATTATACAAACAATAAGGTAAAATACCTTTTATATTTACCTCATATTTACCATTTCTGGTGCTTCTAATCTTGTGTGTAGATTAAGATTTCCATCACGTGTCATTTTCCTTCTTCAGGAATTCATTTACCATGTCTTTCAGTGCAGGTCTGCTGATAATCATCTATTTTGCCTTTGTTTTTGAATGATATTTTCATGAGAATTCTAGATTGGGAATTTCTGTCTTTCAGTGTTTTAAGATGCGCTTCTGCTGTCTTCTGTCTTTCCTTGTTTCCAACTAAAGGTCTGCTTTCATCCTATGTCTTCCCTTTATATCTAATTTGTCCTTTTTTTCTCTGCCTACTTGTAAGATTTTCTTACTAACACTGGCAATTTTATTATAATATTCCTTGTTGAAGTTTTCTTCATGTTGGTTGAGCTTTTTGTATATGTGTGTTTTAAATGTTTTGGCTAAGTTTCAAATACTTTTCCTACCCACCCATATCTTGCAGAGTCTCTATTATACAGATACTTAGTCACTTAAATTTATTCAGCAGTTGACAAATGCTTCATTATTTTTTTTTTCAGTTTTTTTCTCTGTGTTTGATTTTGGACAGTGTCTACTACTAGGTCTTCTGGTGCAGTATCCAGTGTTAATGGCATCCAGTATATTTTTCATCTCACACACTGTATTATTAACCTTTAGGTGTTCAATTTGTGTCTTTTTTATATCTTCCATAGCTCTTCTTAATTTGCTGAGTTTTGTTTTGTTTTGTTTTGTTTGTTTACCTTTTTGCACATATAGAATGTACTGACTGTCCTGTTCTAATAGTTCTGTCATCTGTCACTTCTAGGTCTGTTTCTATGGGTTGTATTTTCTTATCAATATTGTTGCCAAAACTCAGCCTCTGTTCACTGGTACCAAATAGAAATGTGGAGACAGAGTTTTGGGTGAAGTAGGAAAGAGTAGCTTTATGGCTTTTCCAGGCAAAGGGGGCCATGCCAGGCTAATTCCCTCAAAACTGTGTGACCTGCCCTGGAGAGGGTAGTAAAGAGTCTTATAGTGTTCAAGGAGCAGGGCTTGATCAGCTCACAGACAATTCTTGAATTGGTTGGCGTTAAGGTGAAGTTTCAAGCATCATTAGCCTTCTGATTTCAACCAGTCTAGGGTCTCCGTTCTTGCAGTCAGTAGTTTTCATCTGGTGGCAGTTTGCTTCCTGTAAAAATTACTTAGAAATATGTGACAGGCCTTTATCTGTATTTTTCAGGGAACTGGGAGTTCACTGATTCTGCTATGTGGTAGATTTATTGTCTAAAATATTACAGTTCCCCAGCCAAATAGCTCTTCTTTGTTTCTCATCTTCACATTTCCCAGTCATTAACCCTTTTACTTCAAAAGACAAGGACACAGGAGCTTGTACACGGTTTCAATATCTGTCATATTTTCAAATTTTTTGCATATTGGTAATTTAGATTTGATGCCAGGCACTGAGAATTTCAAGTTTTGGATGCTAAATATTTTTGTGTTCCTATAAATTCTAGTTTTGTTTTGCAATGCAGTTAATCACATGGAAACACTTTGATCCTTTCAAGACTTGCTTTGCAGAGTCTAATTTTACTTCATCTCCATAGTAAGATACTATCCCTCCCCATCCCCCACCCTGATTCCCATCCCCATCTTCTTAACCAAGAGAGACCCTCAAGGTTAGTTTTAGTAAATCTTTTGACTTAGCCTGGATACTCTTTTTGAGAAGGAATCTTGAACAATCGTAGACCTCACCTAGTTTGTTTCCACTGTCTCAGAGACTATCGTTCTGCATTACCTGATGTGCAATGTCTAATGACGGTTATTTCATGTTTAGTCCACGTGTTTTGGTTATTTAATGGAGAGTAAATCTACTCTTTCTTGGATGGAATTGGAAGAGTTGGAGAAGAAGAACATTAGAATTGCACAGAAGAAAATGAAACTGTACAAGAACCCCTGTCTCCCTGTCTTGTGAAGCAAGACTTTTGCTTTAGTTTTCTAGGCTTCTTCAGAGTCTCAGAAAGCTAGCTCAGGAGTTAATGATTAAGAAAATATGAATGTTTAAAAACAAAACATAGCTATTGATCAGAGGAATTGCTAACAATTTAGAATTATAAATCAGCCACATAGCAGAGTCACAAAAACTCCCAGTTCCTTTTGAAAGACATAGATAAAGGCCTGACACACAGCACAACAACTTCCGTAAGTTGTTATAGAAACCAGACCCGCACCAGATGTAAACTGCTGACCTCAAGCATGTAGACCCCAGATGGTTAGAGCCAGAAGACTGATGATACTGACCCTTGAAACCTCATTTTGTTGCTTCATTGCTGACCAAGCAGAAGACCATGCTCGAGCTGATCTGCAGCCTTCACCCCTACTGTTGCCTTTAAAAACTCTACTCTGAAAACCATGGAGGGGTTTGGGTCTTTTGAGCACCATCCTTAACACTGAACATTATAATTGTGTACTATTAAAATTATGAAATTCACACATGAACACACACACACACACGAGAGAGAGAGAAATTATAAAACCTCAGAACTGAATAGATTTAGTTCATAAAATTTAATAGTGGTTTATGAAAGAGTTGAGCAAATATAAATATGTATGATTTATTGGATATCATATACCTTGGCAGTCAGCAATTTGGGATTAGACATTTTCTAGCTCTCAAAATATATTTACTAATAAAATCCTGTTATTAAGCCACAAAGGAAACCTCAAAAAAATTTTAAGATTTTTTTCTGTACACTATATATACAGCTACAAAACTATAATAAAAATAGTGAATAATGCATGTAGCTTTGGAAAAAATATACTGTATTACATTATCAATCATAAATTGAAGGAAAAGTCAGGAAAAAGTGGTTTTTTCTTGGGGGGGAATGGCTTATTGGAACAGTAAAAGATAAAAAATTCTAAAAATCAAAGCATGTACTATTTGTCTTGTATTTTAGATTTCAAGTTTTCATTTGACATTTTATTTTTATTAAGGTTAATTTTTTATATTGTTTTTACTGTCAAGATCTACATTTCTTTACTTTGGTTATTTTTTAGATATAATTATCTGTCACAGAACAGTTAGGTAATTTTATTAATACTTATGACATATAATTGTGTGATTTTTTTTAAAAGAAGGGCCAAAATAAGTAAACGATTAACCAGATACATGAGGAAATGGTTAAAAATGGCCTGTGCAAAATTTAAAATTTATTTAAATTTGTGGGTTGTATATAATGAGCCTATTCATACCAATTGCTGCTCTCCAATGTACTTTCATTTGAAAAAATAATTGAGACATGAGATTTAAGTTTTTCATGCATATTTGAAATATGAAAAGATAGAGTCCCTGGATGTAGATTCTTCATAAAGTAAGTATAATTTTCTAGGCTGTTTAGATCATTTCAATTCATTTGTTTGGACTTGATTTTCTGAAAGTATATTAGCAATAGAATGATTTTCCACTTGGACAAGAATATAAGTACAAGGTGAGCATTTCCTTAAAAACATTGAATAATAATTAATGCTGTAAGCTTTACAAACTTCTTTGCTTAATTGTACTGTCTTTTCTATAATAGGATGATAGTACTAACCAACCATCAGTAGGGAATGTGCTTTTGAGCTGTTTTCTTCCAGTAATTAGCAAGGTGATTGAATATCCACTAAATAAAGTTGGGGAATTTGCAAAGACCACTTGGGAAAATGTGTGCAATAAACAGCATAGTTATTCTATAATCACTGTGTTTTAAACCTAATTAAACTCAAGAGAATCTAATTAAATGAAGGGGAACAAACAAAGCAATAAAATGATTTGCAGATGAGTTTGATACTTGTAATCCAAACTTCTTTAAGAGTTAAACCCTCTGATTAAAGTTTTAGGAAGGGGTAAATGGACTGCTTGCAAAATAGCAAACTCTGAATTTCAAATTGAATTGCAGATTCTACTATTAGATGAAATCATTAAAGACAACTTGGGGAAAGAATACTGATTTAAACACTGTTAGTGGTTTCATTGGTTCAAGGATATTTATATTATTTGCCTCCTTTCTATATTAGTGTATATAATATATATTGTTTGAAAATTTTTGAACTCTACTATAGCACCTCAATAATTTAAAAAAGGCAATAATTCTTAATGAGATAATTGGAGCATATATAATAAAATTTTAAATTATTTAAATTAACTAAAGACCATTAAAATTAATGAATCAAATATTTCAAAAATCTTGAAAAAAAACGAATACATACTTCTTTCTTCTGAGATTTTCATTTGGAAATTAAATATTTATAATGTGTGGTCATACATAATGACCACTTATCTCTAAATAATTCCAAGAGCCTAGTCATCTTAAAAGAAGTAGTCTTTGCCACAAAAGGGGTATATAATCCAAAAAAAAAAAAAAGTATTATGATTTCATCAATTAACTCAAATGCCATTTAACTCTTCAGTTTGATATTTTTAAAAATCAATGTAAAGGGTAGTTAGCAAATGGTGAGAGAAATTGTTGAAAAAAAGGTCATTATTAGTTTATGAACCATGGAAATCAGATATTCAGGAATCTCAGGAATTCAGGAAATCAGATCAGGAATCTCAGAAGAGATTTAATGGAAGTTGTTCCCAATATTATCCCATAGTAACCTATAAATAAATAAAAACCATCACACGTTTATTTAATAGATATTAATATCTCTTGTGAGGACAACTCAAAATGAAATTTTAAATATTATGCTGCTGATGATAATATTCACATATAGTATAATGGTCTTAACAAACCTTAAATGCCTATTGTACCTGTTTTGCTCAGTTGGTTATGGAATTCCTATTTCGTTATAAAGTAATATTATTTTTTGTAAATTCCCATTAGGTGCATCATAAAATATAAAAATTTAAAGCTTATGGTAAATGTACGTCTATTAATCATATATTATGTGTATCTGTATATTTTTAAAAGTAACAAATCTCAGTTCTAAAAATTAAACAGATTTAAATGTGCATGTTAAAAATTAAATCACAGATTGCCATTTTAGGCATATATCAAAATATAGTTAAATGATATCTTATTAAAAATTCTACCGTTAAAGTTGTTCAAAATAATGTACCCTTCTTTTGTTAGAGCTATGACTAGCACTGAGTGAGACAACCCAACTGATTTTGCAAGTGTATGTGGATTACTTCTAATTTATATTCCACATCTGTATTACTGATTCACTCACTAGTTTTATAGAATGACAGTTTCATCAAGAAAAAATTTTGAAGATACCTGAGTTCAGTATGGCAAAGCAGAAATTCTCTACAGCTTTTTCCTCATTCATATGATCCTAAAACAAATGAAGCATAAAGGAAAATGAAACATTTGTTCTATATTTGATGAAGATTAGAGGTGTCTCTATCTCCACATGATGCTAGATGACCATGAAAAATAGGGAGAAAGAGGAAATAACAATGAGATGATGATTCTAAACCTGGTGTGTGTGTGTCCAGTTTTCAACCAGAAAATACTAGACGTGAAAAGACACAGAAAATTATCACTTATAACTGGTTTACATGGAGCTAAGTCATGTTTCAGGAATTGGAGGCATGGTGCTACACGGAAAATGCAGAAAATGAGAGTGTGGCAGTGGAAAAGGAAAATTTGAAAGAGCATCAAAGTTGACCTTTATAACTTCTCAGTTAAATCTTGCACAGTTGAGTGAGGAAAAGCTCCTCTACTAAGACAGGCAGAATGCTGTTCTCTGGAATATCTGAAGGCTCTGAGAATGACAGTGGTAATGTACCATGATGAAAACAGGAACGATATACCTTTGAAAGGTGAGGAAACAAGTTCTCTTATCCACACAAGACCCAAACTTCATAGGCAGGAGATTGGAGGATATTTCTATGGATGATCTAAATTGCTCAAGAGAAGAGACCAGTAAGTAATGACAACTCGAGTTTTCCAATAGCAGAAAATTACCTGTATAATTTGATCCATGTAAAATATGGTATACTGGCTCTCTTCTCTTAGAATTGTAATATATATTCCTCAGAGCCCCTTGTATATAAGGTTCTGGATTAAAATTTAACTTCACAATGTACTAAATTTTGAAACACAGAAATGGGTGGAAATTATCTGTCTGGTACTGATGCTAGACAGACAGTATTGTAAAATGTAGTTGTTGAGAAAGTTTTTGGCATCCTGATCCAGGAGCAAAGTGTCTAATCACTATCATCATAGATGTTCAAATTAGTTGTAACAGCAGCAGTGACTTACTCATCTCTAGTTCAGGTATCATCATGTGCCCTTGAACTAAACAGTGCAAAATATCAAGCTGCCTTGTCTTCCTCTAGACCTTCAAACAAAGCTTTAACTACCTAATCCCTTCTGTAAATCCCTTCTTCACCTGACCCGAACTGATAGAATAATTAAATGCCTTACATTGAAGACCAGCAGTGTACTCTCAGCACTTCCAGTACACACAAACACACACACACACACTCAAACATATGGGCAGAGATTCTAGTCTGTTCTTTTCTGCTTCACAATTTAGTATGAATGAAAAAGCAGTGGACTCATACCATTTGATCTAAAATTTTAACTGTCATAATAGTAAGAAAAATGTTATATATAAAATTGAGTCAAGAACAAAAATATTTAGAAATATGGAGGTATATACCAGTTTAAATACCTTTGTGGTTTGAAAGTGTTTGATTGTGGAAGCAGAAGAACTAAGAGGGGCACTGGGAGGTTTATGTGAAATTTCAACAATATTAGAATTTTCAGATTATTTACCTGATGAAAAATTAAAAGAAAATACCAGAACATTGTTGCAATTACAATTAGTGGACCTGATTGTATATGTAGCTACATTAATTGGAGTAAACACTAGAAGTTCATGAAATACAGCTTTAGGACTATTAACATCTCTCCATTCTCCAAAGCATTTAGTATGCCACAGCTTGAAAATTTTTGAATTAACAGTAAGAAAGAAAAAATAAGTATTCTGAGTGGTTAGATGTGAAGAAGATAAAAATAATATGGGATCTGGATGCTAGTGAAAAGTCTTCCCACTGTGACTCTTGACTGAGAGTAATTGACTGAATGAGTGCAATCTGGGGACACTCAGCAGATTAAGCTCCTGGGGATGGGTGAACTCTGTAACCTTCTTCTTGGTGACTGCCTTTTGTAAAGAAAGTCTAAATATCTGAAAAATTAGTTGCAAAAGCTGCCTGGCAATGGTGTAAAAGTAATAGGATTTTATGTATTGTTCTATGTGGATCAAACTCAGTTCCATTCTGTCTCTCCCATAAATACAGTACTCTTCCAAAAAATAGATTAAATAAAACATTTAAAAGTTATGTCCCTGAATTTTATACTGGTAAATAGTTTACACTAATTATTAAATATATTCATACCTTTATGTGCTTAAAATGAATAACTTCTTATTTGTAACATTGTGGTAGCAAGGTAATGATAATCTTATTAGTCTGAAAAGACTTCATCTCATTTTAAAATTATGTTATCAACCCCATCAAACATATTTTTAAGTGTTGGTAGAGATTATCTGGTTATAGGGCATGAAGAGGCTGAGTGATTATTCCCACAGAAGACACTTGAAGTTTACAAAACAAAAAAATCTTGAAAACATATTTGAAGGACTTGGAAAATGAGCAAATAGAGGGTAAAACTTTAAAAGAATTTACTATGGAAAGATTGCTAGTGTATCAGGTAAGAACTGTGAGTTTATGTTTGGAGTCCTCCCAAGACTCCCCTCAGATGGAAAAGCATAGTTTTATAAGCTCAAGGGACAGATAATAGAGTTTAGAGCAGCTGGGCCACTGGAAATTTAAAGGGAACGTTTTGGAACTGAGAAAGCCACAGTTTGAAATCCAAAATCTGAGTATAAACTCTATTCTTATCCCTGGCTAATTGTTAGATTTTGCATGCTATGGAAGTCCCCAGAGAGCCTGGTGAAAAAGTAGAGAGAAACCGATACACACCTCAGCAAGTGGAAGCCTTCCTGGATTATGTCGTATAGCTATTCTTGGTTCTTGATATATATAGGGAAGAAATATAGGCAGGACCCAGCAACAAAAGAACTGCAGAGACCCTGAGTCCAGCTGTCTTGAAGTCTGTCCAAATTGTTAATTTACTGGCAGTCTGTGAAGTTGCAGGAGAAATCCCCACAAAGAGAAGCCTAAAAAAGAGGTCAGATTACCTAAGGGAGACATCCATAGGAAAAAAATCACATTGTCATTGACAAGTTACATATTTACAATGTCCAGTTTTCAACCAAAAAATACTAGACGTGAAAAGACACAGAAAATTATCACTCATCATCAGGGGAAAAAGTAGTCAATAGACAGTGACTCCATGTGCCCCTAGATATTGAATTTCACAGATAAATATTTATGAAATGTTCAAAGAATTTCAGAGAAAGATAATATAATGAGAGAAGAGTCAAGCACATTTGTATTAGTTTCCTATTACTGCTGTAACAAATTATTCCAAATTCAGTGACTTAAAACAATACAAATTTATTATTTTTTAGTTTGGGGATTAGAAGTCCAAAATCAGTTTACTGGGATAAATCAAATTGCCAGGAGAGCTGGTTCCTCTGCATGCAACAGAGAAAATCCTTGTTTTGCTGCTTTCACTTCTAGAGGCTGTCAGGATCCCTTGGCTCTTGGCCACATCACTCAGATCTCTGCTTCTGAGGCCACATCACCTCCTCCACTATGTCAAATCTCCATTTACCTTCCTCCTGTAGGGACACTGGTGGTTATATTTAGGGCCTATACAGATAATCCAGGAAACTCTCCATCTCAACTGAATCACATATGCAAATTACCTTTAGCCACGAAATACAGTGTTCTCAGATTTGGCAGATTAGGACATAGATGTCTTGGAGGGACAATTGTTGAGCTTATCACAAAGCTGAAAAGAAAATATAAATAGTTACCAAGTGAAAATTCTAGAGCTGAAAATTAGGTGTGCTTTTATAATGGTGTTATACCAACTTCCATCATCATTCTTTGTGACACAGAGATCTATATGAGTAATAAGGTGCATATTCTTCCGTTGAATTTCTCTTAGTAGACTTTATTCTTTAGAGCAGTTTTAAGGTCACAGCAAAATTGAGCAGAAAGTACAGAGATTTCCCATATAAACTGTGCCCTCATAAAAGCACAGCCTCCCCCATTATTAACATCCCACACCAGAGTGGTACAGTTGTTACAAATGATGAAACTATTTTGATGAATCATTATCACCTAAAGCCCATAGTTTACATTATGGTTAACTCCTGTAAATTTTACAGATTTTGACAAATGTGTAATAATATATATCCACCATTATAATGTAATGCTGAATAGTTTTCCTGCCCTAAATATCCTCTGTGCTCTGCCAATTCATCCCTTCCTCCCCCTTCTGCTTCCCCCTCTATATTGTATATTATTGGACTTCATATCTTTGTTGTCTCAACTCAAGTAGCATGAAAATATTATACAATGATCTCCTTTAAAATAACAAGTAAATAAAGAAATGTACCAGATAAATGCCAAAAAAAGGAAGGAAAACAACCCCTAACTTTCCAGCTACCACCCTATTTCTTTGGTTTTCAAATGCAAATCATTACCTTGTATCACTTAACAGTTTTCTCAACTCTCAGGAGTATTCAACATTACTGTCCACCTCATTCCACATGAACTATGCTGCTCACTGGGCTCCTCTGGGCTCCTCCTCTGTTCTCCTGGCTCTAATTATGTATTTCTGGATGTTTCTTCTCAGTCACTTTTTCCTGTTCCTTTATCACTTGACTGCTAATTACTGTTTTCCGGGGCCTCAAACATGGGCCACAACTTTTATCTTGCTCTACTTTTTTTTAGTTGATATTATCATTTCCATGTTTTCCTTATTATCTACATGTTGATGGCTTCCAATTAATAGATATTTCCAAGCCCAACCGTTTGGCCCTTTTTACACCAAATCACTTACTTCTTATCTTGATCGGTTGTTACATGAGAACAGTAAATTTAACATCCGGAATTGGGCCTTTTGTTTTTAATAACTAATTCTGTCCCGTATCCCATTTTCCCCATTTCAACAAATGCCACTACCATTCACACAGTTGTTCAA
Source organism: Neophocaena asiaeorientalis asiaeorientalis (assembly GCF_003031525.2). NCBI lineage: Eukaryota > Metazoa > Chordata > Mammalia > Artiodactyla > Phocoenidae > Neophocaena > Neophocaena asiaeorientalis. The sequence continues at coordinate 492,446 of NW_020175390.1, read as the reverse complement.
GTAGAAATATTTTGCTTACTAGCCATGTGCCAGGTATTTTGTATGTCTCACTATTCTTTACAACATGCACCTTTTCAAGTTAAATATCATCATTCTCATTTTAAAAACTAGGAGCTTATTGCTCAAAAGGCTTTAGAAAACTTTCCAAAGGTCACATAGCTTTTACCCCAAAACACTTAGCTCCTCCAATTCTATTTTCCACTAATAATTATATAAAAATTCAATGTAACTGATTTTAAAAGAAACATAGTATGACATGATTTCAAATTCATTTTTCCCTTCAAGCGAGGCATCTGGATTTCTGGTCATTCATTCTAGTAATTATTCCATTGCTCAAAATATTTTAAGCTCCTTATTGCATATGACTGTACTTAGCATTGTTTTTTAAAGGATCAAAATGCTAGAAAATATATGTTTTTAAGAATCATTCTGCTGTGGGAAAGATCTAAAAACATTCAGATACTAATATAGAGTTTTAATTAAAAATAATGCAAAAATAAAAATTAAAGATGCAGTTTAAAGCATTGAAATATTTGGGTATGTTCATGTATGTTTGTATTCAAATATGTGTTTTTTTCCCCAATGTAATCATTGTAAGAGGTATGTGTGTATTCCAGTGATGATCCTTTGCTTAAGTGTTTTTGCTAATTGCCTTTTGGAATTGTCTAATCTGATAGTTTATTAGCTATAAAAATTATTGATATATTTGTATTCACATCTCATATTTGATTATAAAGTCATCTATCCTAAATTACAAAAAAAGGACTTCTCTAATTAGTCAGGCATTTTTATCTACCTATTTATGTCCTAAATTGTACAGAGCAAAATGCAATACAGTTGGGTATGAGAAACTAATTGGTTTTAATTACTAATTTAGAGCCAGTAAGGTACTAGTTATGTTTTCTCCTGTGTACTATTAAGAAAATGAGTTCCTACTTGGCTGATTTTTTTTTTTTTTTAAGGACGAATGGTTGCTTACAGGCATCATATAGTGCTTGTGTAACTTTTCCTGCTGAGATGCCATCAATAGACTTAGAGCTTGAAGGAGAGGAAACCTCACATGTTCTCAGGAACCTCTTCTTCATGCTTTTTAAAAAGCTGCCTGATCTATTCCAGAAAGGAAGAAGGAAAATAAATCTTTGTCTTAATATTCTATACCTTTGAAGAGGTGAGGGCTAATTAAGATAATATTAATAACAATTTTACCTTTTTTCAAGGGTTTGTTGTGTTCTAGCCATTCTGTGCATTTTATAAATTTTCCCTAATCCTTTCCTTTCTGTACAACATTCTTCTGTGATTCCTTTTGTCCTATTTTAATGATATTCAAAGTGAGACTTAGGTTAAGCAAATTGCCAGAGTTTAATTAACTAATAAGTGAGTAGCCAATAATCAGACCTAGGTCTGTCTATTTCCAAATCCAAGGAAAAAGGCTTAATTTGATTTAATCTATCATTTCCCAAATTACTTAACTAAAGAAAACTTTGTTTTTCTCCATCCTAATCATCAATCAATACCTGTAGAGGTAGTGTTTATGACATGTCCTTGGGAAAATGAAAATTGCTTTTAACTTACTCATTTTGAAGTTAAACTTAAACAAGACTATGTTAGGTTGTTCATTCAAGGACATAAAGTTAGAACCAGAAAAGCATAGCACCATGCCTAGAACATAGTAGGCATTCAGAATATTTGTTTTTATCTCTCTTTTTGAAAAATTTTTGTGATTCTCAATGTAATACCTTTCCACTATAACACAACTTTCTTAAATGAAGTACTAGTAATAAAGGACTGGAAATGAGTTATCTCCATAAAAAGGAAAAAGGGAACTTAACTATCATTTGGGATCCTCTTATTTCCTGGATTGCTTGTCTACATCCCTTTATAGGTATTGATTCATTTAGTTTTTTTAAAAGATTCTGTGGAATAGATATTTTATCTCCTCTTTTCACAGATAAAAAGACTGAATGGTGTTATTTTTCAAAAGAAATAATTTATAAATGAAATGTTTCCTCACTTGAACCCAGATTTGACTGGGTTCATACTCAGTAATCAAAGAAAGAGAAGAAGACAGTGAGTTTGAGAGCAAGAACAAAAGTGAGAGGAGAGAGGAACAGTAGGGTTTTCTCTTTAAGTAGGTAATTTCCTATCTTTTAAATAAAGCACCAGAGTAAATTAAGAGCAATTAACCTCTCAGACCAATCTCTGTCTCTCAAATTGCTGTAGTCTCAACACCTATTGCAATAGTTATGAATAAAATCTCCCTTACAAGCTTTCACAATTGTCAAAATATTTTTTCATAGGTATTAAGGTTATTTGGCAACTACAAACATGAAGGCTGACTGTTTATGAAAAAGTACTAGGCAAATTTTTATAATGATAATATAGATCATATGGTAGTAAAAATATTAAAATGACAATTAGATTTGGCAAGGATTCAAAATTAACAAAACTGATCTGTGTGAACCAGGGCAAATGTGACCAGAGCTCATTGGCAGAGGAGGGCAGTAAATGATAGGAAATATGTGACTGTACATGATATTCAGTAAATACATGATTAAAGGAAGAGGAGCATGGAGAATTACCTAGGTGGTTTGGTTGACTTAGAATAATCAAATTTTAAAAGGAACAGAGCCTTTTGTTCTTTTTGTTCTAAGAAGAAAATTAGGGAGACAATTTTTTTATGATACTAATTTTTTTGCTTCTCCAATTCATTTATTTTTGAAAGATCACATACTTATTTTAGAAGACTTATTTCAGTCCTAGATAAATGGAGTGTCTGGCCACCCATGACAGTCCCCATCTTTCTCAACTTATATGCATAATTGGAAAGCAGCTATACTCTTTAGATCTTAAAATGATTAATAATTTGCATGGATATTTAGAATTTGATGGGTAGAACCATTTTAAATTTTTTATCACTTTCTGTTGGTTCATATTTTAAAATTTTCACTCTCCATACTTTTATAGCTCGTTTTCTGGCACCTACAATTACGCTATTTTGTCCCCACAGAATTAAAAGATATAATACAACAACTTGAAATTATGAACACGCTCATTAATACATTTCTTTGTATCAAAAAATATAATGTAATCCATAATAATCAGATGAGTTTGGAAAATTCTTAAGGGTATGCCTAGATACACGTTACCTGAAAAAAAGTGCTTTTCACATATTCTAAAGGGTATGGATTTTGTAAAATCAGGCAATATATTTCATATTCAAAAGGTTCTATTCCCCAAATCAGTGGATTTTAAATATTTCCTTTCAGTTTTAAATGATTGAACAAGGTGAAAATAGTGTTTTGTGCTCCATTTTGGGGTCTTAACTGGAATTTCTAATTACAATTTGGGAGACTGCACCACTTCTACAAAAGAAGAATGGGTAAGTCATGCAAATGTTTATCAACAAAAACAACATGATTCCTATACATGTTTTATTTCCAATGATAAAGTGTCAGGTTTCTAAAATTAAATTGTATGTGTATACTAAAAGATACATGGGATGAATGATATCTTTCCTGAGATTTGCTTCACATTTTTCCCTTTGTGGGATCGGTGGTGTCAGAGTAGGTATAAATGAAACAAGATTAACCATGAGCTAATAATTGTTGAAAGTAAGTGGTGGAGTACATGATGTTTTTAAAATATATTATCCCTTCATTTTTGCATTTTTTGAAAAAGTTAAAAAACATCTAAGTGGCATTTGATATTTTCATGTAATGGTTTCTTCCTCTTTGATAAGTCAGATTTTAAAATTGTTCTTACAAAATTAGATTTTTTTTTCTATAAACTATGTTTCTGATATTATCACTTACATCAAACTCCACCAACCCCAGCATAATATAACATTCAACAGTTCCTGCTTTTCTATCCTGAGTACAACTTCCACAGCTGCACACAGACATCCTGTGTTCAAATCAAATTTGGTCAATTCAGTGGCGCTTGGGAAAAGAGACTGTTTCTGTTTTGGTACACAAGGCTTTGTACTTCCTATGTCCTCATGATGCTGCACATTCCCTCACTCAACAGACCCCAGCCCACCAGCCTTGATTCATTCCCCACCCCCTGCATGACACTCACTGCAATGCTTTTAGTCTACCCTCTTCCTGACTTACTCTATTATTTTTTCCTACTACAACATAAAATTGTTATTCTGTTTCTCCTTAGGGTAATAAGTAAAGTCACATCTTCTTCATCTCTCCTTCATAACAATTTAAACATTTCCTTTCTTAGCAATTTTCAAAATTTATTATAATTTTCTGTGTAATTGTTTGTCTGGCTAAACTGTGGTTATATCATTCAAAACTGTGTTTTGTTGGAACTACCAGTACCCTGCAGATGGTATGGACACATATCTTTAATTAAAACATTAATGAAAGTCCTTCATTCAGTAGCTGCCTTGGGCAAAGAGGATGTTATATCAGAAAATGCAATTACATTTTAACTATAAAGTAGCCTTAATTTTTTGTGTAAATTTATTTTGTATGTGGCTAGGAATTACGTATATCAAATTATATTTTTATTTATTTATTTATCTTTTAATTCAAAAAATGGTCTTCTGGAGAATAAATGACAAGGGAGGGTTTAACTCATGACCTTGCATTGTAGTTCATTGCATTGCAAGTTCATGAACTTGCAAACTCATAAATTTTCAAGGATATGTGAAAGCAAGCTATATAAGACAGTTCATAAACTAAACTCATGGGGTCACACTTGCTGGGGCATGAGAAGTGCTAAGAAGTAAAATATGGTGTAAACAGATGGCTGAACTTTTTAAGGAAGTTCTGCTATATCTATTGGCATAAATGGGAGACCTGTTTTCACAAGATAGCATTTGAGCAGAGCTGTGGCATTAAGTGAGAATGCAGGTCAAGTTGCTATTTGGGCAAGAAACTATACTAAAGGGATTTCCATTACAAAGGCCCTGAGGCAGCGTTATGATTGGGAGCTATAAGGAAAAGCCAAAGGGACAAGGTGGCTAAAGCAGTGACAGGTATTTCTCTATGAAATTTTGCCAGTCTTTATAACTTTAGCTGAAAGGAAAAAAAGAAAGAAAGAAAGAGAAAGGAAGAGTCCTAAAACTATGTAATAGAATGTTATCTCCACTCTACATCATTTCCACACACACGTTTGATTTTTTTTCTTATTATTGTAACTCATAAGAATAAGCTATAAATGTGACAGAAGCTCTTTATTCCTCAATTAGTGAGACACCATTAAAAACCCTAGTGAATTTGCCTGCTGGGATAATGTGCTACTGTGAATGCCATTTTAGTTTCTAAAATGTTTGGTAACTGTCTACGTTGACATGGTAACATTTGTCCTATGACTAATTTTTTAATGAGTGTTGGTTTACTTTTGTGACCCTCACTTTATATGCACTTAATTGGAATTGATCTGTCAAATATGTTTCAAGAAACCTGGAAAATACATTTTCTTTCTTATATGGGTATTGCATACATTTGAAATCAAAGACAAATGAACCCACATGTTTTAAAATAAAGTTAAATCCCAAGATCAGACAACAGAATGAAAACTAAATGATGATTTGGGGGAAAATTGTATGATTTGTATATTTAACAAGTTGGTTTAAGAATAGCATACTTTAAATAGAAATAATATATCATAAGATATTTTACTTTTTTTTTCATTAAAATAATTACCTGTAAAGACTATGAATGGTGTTGGAAAACCTTTTGGAATTTTCTTATGGAGTTAAACATGTACTTACCATATTAACCAGCAATCTTACTGGTTACCCAAGTTCACACAAAAACTATGTGTGGATGTTTAAAATACCTTGATTCATGATTGCCAGTCCCTTCAGCTGGTATATGGGAAACCAGACTGTGATTCATACAATTGAATACTACTCAGTCATACAAAAGAATGAGCTATTGAGACACACAATACAAGGATGACTCTCAGATGCCTTATACTAAGTAAAAGAAGACAAACTACAATATATCACATGATTCGATTTCTATGAATTTCTTGCAAAAGCAGAACTGTACGGGCAAAAATACTGATCAGTTATTGATAGGAGTCAGGGATAGAAGAAAGGATTCCCTGCAGAGGATCACAAGGAAGTTTTTTGAGGTGATTCACATTATATATTGTGATTGTGTTGGTTGATATATGAATGCATGTTTGTCAAAACTCATAGAAATACACAATAAAGGTGGTGAATTTTACTGTACGTAAATTATTTTTAAATGCCCCCCCACAAAAAAAAAAAAAAAGGCACAAAGAAAAGCACAACAGTCTGTTAAGGAGTAAAGTCCTCACAATAGACAGCTGAGAATCTAGTGCACATTGTGTATGTTTATTACTAACTATAATCTAGCAGGAGATAAGGTATTACGGTAAAGATTACTATTTACGTAGGTTCCCTCAAAATTCGATCTAGTCACGTGTTGTACCCAGTGGAGTGAGAGTTGGAGAAATGTGTGGGACTGCCTGGTTTAGCATACTTTCATGTTCATTCTCCTTCTGATAGCACAGGATGACTTTGGAAATTGTGTGTTGAAGATATCGGAGCCGAAGATGGAAGTTGTTTTGTATTTATGGAAGTGAGAAAAGAAAATCCTCTGTCGTAATAAGCCTTTGAAATGTTTTTGGTTTCTCATTAATGTTGCTATTATTGTCATAACTTATACATAAACTTTGTTAAAAACTCCATTCTGACTGAATCCATTGGAAATTTTCATTCATTGACTTAACAAAAGTAAATGATCAATTAATTCAGGTTCTGTAATTTAGAAGTGTGTCTCCCCTAATGTTTGGCTATTAATTCTTTATATCACTTGAAACAATGTATTGCTCCACAATCCCTTAAAAAAAAAAATCCTGCTGTACCTGGTGGATTTTTCAATCTGGATATTCTTGTATACCTCCTATTAGTCACTCATTCATCAATTTACCATTCACCAAACATTTACTGTTGCTTAATCCAAAGCATATGAATTTGTCAGTATTTACTTCTATTGACCTATAAGCATGATAATTTCACATAGTCCAATCATAGTTACTTTCTGTAGGTATAATTATGTAATTCATATCTTTTCAGTTGTTCAGCTTTTCTATTTCAGGAACGATGAGTTAGTTACACTTTTCAGGCTAAATATCTTGCAGTGTTTTCTTTTTAATAGAGAATCTTTGTTATGTAGATCCAGTCCATTTAATGCCAGTTCTGGTTTACATGAAGCCCAAATTTTTTCTGTATTTTGAAAAGACTTCTGATAATTCCAGGTAAATGATAAAGAGCTAACTCATTTTCTACAAACACAGTCAGACCTAGTTCTTGTATTCTTATCTTTACATATTGCATTTCACTGCCTAATCCTCAGCATTCTTGTCATTTAATTATGTTACATGCAATTTCCAAAAAAAATCAAAAAAAGAAATTTGCAAAGATATGTAAAGGCAAACTATACAAATAGTACCATTTCCAGTGAAACTTTTGTCCAACTAAATTTTTTATATTCTGGAATTGTGAATGATGAGCATTCATTTTTGAGAGGGAGAAAAAAAATAAAGAAATTTTCAAGCTGATTGTTTTTACATTGTTGTTATTGTAAGATCATTTTAGATATTCATGATCTTTTATCTTTATTTGATAAAAGTCAGCAACTCGTCATACATATTAAATTTGTGAATAAATTGGCAGGCAGAAACAAAAGAAATTCTAGTGATTATATTATTTTTAGCCTATTAATCAGTCATAAAGAAAAGATCAGATAGTTCAAGTCATATTCAAAATGTTTAATTTTTGCTTTTTATTACTTATATCTGTCTCTCTATATATATGGCACCATAGACAACTTATAGAAAATCTAAGACTATGTTTTGAATCTCAGAGTTTATTTATAGCAAAAATCAAGCTCAAAATAATGTGACATCAACAAAGAAGCCATGAAAAATGGAATTAGGTATAATTTAAGTTGCAAATAATATAGAGAAGCAACCATTAGATTATCCAGAAGTTATCTCCTTGTATTGATTATTTTTTCCCGTCAAAACTTAGCATACTCTTTCAGGTGTTGTAGAAGCTTAATAAGCATTTGCTAAATGAGGTGATTTTCTAAAGGTCAAGGTAAAAATAGACAGGAGACTGACAATGAAATTAGAAAGGGTAAGCCATAAGTAATAATTCCAGAAACAGAGAGAAGCCACATCTAGACATGTGCATGGAGAGATCTTCCTGTTCTAGTTTCCAGACTTTCCTTGGACTCTTCTGAATGTGGTGCTTTCCTTGATGCACCTGGTAACCTATTCAGCATTTGGTAACATATGACTAAAATGAGTAAGGCAAAGAGAGAGAATCAGCAACAGGTACTGGAAAGAAAATGCAGTTTTAATGTACAAATATGAAAGATACTCTCATCTTTCTATTTATCATACTGTCACTTGTTTTTGAACTTAGATTTCTTCCCATTTTTTAATAATTTTATGAAATATCCAATAGAGATTTATATGAATTTTCTTAGTTTTTATTCAGTTCTTTTTCTTCTAAAGATTTAAACCACTGAAGTTTTAAACATTAGTAAGCTTTGATTTACAGATTAGGTAACAACTCAGTGAAATTAGATGATTTGCCTAAAGTCATAGAATTAATAATAGTAAAGTCTGTATTTAAACAGGATGTCTGTGTTGGGTAGAGGAGAGATGGTGAATTGTTGCAAGAGCCTTTTACGTTGAGTTATTTCTGTAGCTTTATCTGGGATCTTCTGCATAGAAGCAAAGGGGAAGCTAAGACATAGTTTATTTGGAAGGGTCAATATACACTGGCAGGTGAGAGGGAAGGTGGTACAGGGAAGGGAATGCAGCCAAGAGATATACATTATGTAGCCAGTTACATGGAGTAATCCTGCAGGACCATTCTGCATAATGATGCAGAATACATGCCTTAGCTGTATTGTGGCCAAGAAAAAAATGGGAATAGGAATATTAGTATCTACCCATCTATCAGACATTGCTAAAGGTCTGTCCTCTTCAGGGACATTGTTTCCCAGTCACTTCTGTCCCATCTGTAGATTCACAGTGTGTATTTTAACAAGCCAGGATATCCTTCATACAGTGATGTTGTACTGACTACTAGATGTGTGATCAGAAATTCTAAGGGGATCCAAGCAGTAATTCTGACAGGTCTGGCCCCCCAAATGCATGACTTGTATAATGCTCATAGATACTTTATGGCATTGGTACTATTATTATTCACACTACACATGTGAAAATCAAAAGATCTGGAAACGTTTCGTAATTTTGTCAAGGTCACACAGTCTGGAAGTGGAATAGACCCAGGACTTCTGCTTAAGTCTCTGAGTCTCAAGTCTATGGTCTTAATCGCTTTTTTAACAGGTCTTCAAAGATGTTAATTTATTATTCAGACAGCCTCAGAATACTCCATGGAAAATCATTACACCCATACAGTATGCTCAGATGTTATATTAGCTCATATACAATGAATACAGAAGACAGGAGTAGAGTTGGATTGTAAATAAAAGAATATATTAGCCTTAGGAACAATTCTGGAGAGGTTGGCAAATGTAGAGGAATCATGCTATACAGAAAACTTTTTTGAAAATTAAAAAATGTATTGCAGTTTTGACATGCAATACATTTTCGAAAAAATGTATTGCAATTACAAGGTGTATATTCTTGTACAAATATTACTGTTTTGGCCTTGTTTTTATCCCACTTTGAAAACCCCATTATTATGCTCTGCCTTACAGTTACAGAGATGACAAGTTTTCTGCCCCATGAGGTATAAAGGAGACAGGTAATGAACAAATAAATAAATAACAGGTGATGATAAAGACTATAATGAAAATAAAAATGTGATGCTATAGGGAAGGATGAAAAAAAATCCTTTATGTTGGGAGTTCAAGGAAGGAATCTCCAAGAAAGTGAGATTTAAGATAAATGAGAGAATAAGCCAGCCAAGAGAGCACATCAAACAGCAAAAGTAGTTAGTGCTAAGATCCATGGCAGAGGTGAGCTCCCTGTGCTTAAGGAACAAGGAAAGACAGGTACCTCCCCTACCCTTTGAATCACTTTAAACAGAGGGTAGGGGAAGTAGATGAGGTGTAAAGTTAAGCAAGATTCTCATCTTGTATTGTGTAGATCTAGATAATTCACAATAAAAGGTTTGATTTCATTCTGAACAAAATAAAAAGCTAATAAAGATTTTGAAAAAGGGTAATAAACAATATAGTATCTATTTCTCTATATAATTCAGGATTTAATTTTGTCTAGAAGGGGAACAGTGGACATGAATATATGTAGGTAAATTTGGGAAATGATTTTGAGATAGAATAAATAGGAATTAATTGTATTTTGTTAACATTTTTAAGAAAGATGAAACACACTAGGTAGGAAGAGGAAGAAAGAATGAAAGAGGAAGGAAAGAAAGAAAAGAAAGAGAAAGACAACACTGTTATCAGTGAGGCAAGGTGTATTGGTCTATACTTTGTTTTGTACAAGTTACAGAAGTTTGATTTGACTAAATTTAATTTTTTCTGGACAGTGTACAGAATCAAAGACATAATGACAAGAAATAGAAGAATTAGGGAAGTGAAGACTGTTTTCCTCTCTATCTCTCTTTCAATTTCTTGACTGATTTTTTTTTTTTTCTGTCTTCCTGTGAAGGTCTTCAAGAGGCCTGACTTGGGTCAGATACCTGTTCTAGATTAATCAATGAATCAGTGTGTTCAGGGAAAGGAAACTATAGTTTGATCAGTGTAGTCATATGTTCATTTCTGTGTGTAGGTAGAAACTTTCCATATTCAAAAGACCGCTTCACTGTCACTGTCACTTCACTTCACACACACACACTATAGCATAGGGAATAATCAGTTCTGCATGGAAAACTCAGGGGAGTCTTGTCTAAGAAGTGACATCTGAGCTGGATTTTGAAGGAGCAAATAACTCAGTTCAACTCAATATGTACTGAAGGCTTATTAAATTCAGGGTATTCTGCTAAGGTGCGGTGAAGCATACAGAAGTGAATAAAGTACAGTTTCTTCAATACGGGGACTTAACAGTCTAATGAAGGAGACTGACATATACACATAAGCTGCTGTGGAAGTTCTCTTGACATCATTAAGTTTAATCCTGAAACATACTGGGATGTCAAGCATTCTTAAAAGGCTTAGCTATTATAACATGTGCAGCAATGACTTGGGATAAGTCCCCTGGATAAAAATAAGCCCATGGAGGATGGGCTTAGCTATAAATTGGCAATATATCCATTCAATAAACAGTCACTGACTACCTTTGTGCCCAGAAAAAGACAAGGACCAGTGAATACGGATATAAACATTTAGTATGACTTCATCAAAGAACTTGTAATTTACTGAAGGATATGGACTAATTATAATTCAGTTAAATTCATACTTTGAAAGAGTGTTATAAATCACAGATGGTTTATAAAAAGGGCTTTCAGTTGCATAGTAATCATGTGCTCAGCTTATTTTTTCCTTACAATGACCCTCATAAGAAGGTGCTATTGTGATCACCATTTGCAAGTGTGAAAATCAGTGTGCGGAGAAGTTAATGAATGTGCTCCACAGAGTAAGTGGGAGATTAGTATTTAAAGTGAGATGGTGTGGCTCCAGAGTCCATGCTATGAAGATAAGAAAGGAAGGTATCAATAAACATGGAAAATGTAGAAGGTTCCAGGTCTTGAATTTTCAGTAAAGTTTAGGAACAGAGGTGGTGGAAATAACTGAGTGAGGAAGTTGGCAAAAGAGGAAGATGAGAACAGAGTGGGGTGTTTCATGTGCATAGTTCTAAATTGGAATATTTTTCAGTGATCAAGTCGTCCAATATTTGGCTCTGAAAGTTAGTTTTTGGAAAGGTATCATTAAAATGAGAATTTGTGTCATTTCCTAGATTTTTTCATTTTTAGATAGAGTTATCCAGAATGATGTCTGGGTGCTTGGAGTAGAAAAATGTGTGTGCTACCATCCAAAAATCACCCTTAATGTGGGCCTTTGTTTCTCACCCATTGCAGCTAACAGAGTGTATGGGAAGCTAACACAATTGCCATATCTTTGACTCATCCTCCTCGTGAATTCCATGCTGAATGTCAACGGGCTCAACTTCTAAGTCTATTTTTTAGTCCATCCTCTTATCTGCATTCCAGGTGTCATTGTAATAGTATACTAGTTCAAACCAATCATATATTCCTATCTTAAATTACAGCAGCAATCTCTTAAGTAGTCTTGTTGATCCAGACATGTCCATTTTTAATTATCTCAAAATATTGAACTAATATAGTTTCCAAGTAAGTTCTATGTTAAAAATCCTCTGTTAACCCCAGCAAATAAAGTCTGATTCCTCAAAGTGGATTAAATGGACCTACATGACCCAACTGCTGACCATTTTTCCCTCCTGGTCAGCCACCACTCTCAACTCCAACTCTTCTAACCACTTTGGTCTCCAAAAATTACCTTTCTCTTTCACCTTCAGGATTTTCTATATGTTTGTCTACTTTTTTCTTTCCTGTTGACCATCCTATAATTCAAGTCTGAGCTTACATATCAATTCCTTATGTAAGCCTTTCCTTCCTCCTCTGAGACTGATCTCCAATTGCTTCTATGATTATTCCTACTTTAGCCCTTTTTATTACTGTTATTATTATTGTTACTTTTGTCATCCTTATTATCACTTATTTTCTATACCTATAAGCAAGTTGCATACATACTATATTCTTATCCAGGTTTGTTTATTATTGACATTTTGCCCAATTTGTTTTATCATTTGTTCTCTCTCTCCCAATCTGTATATACACAGTGAGTATATACACACATCATATATATATATACACACACACACTTTATGTAATAGTATATATAATATCTAAATATATATATATACATGTATATACATGAACATGTATATATACAAGCATACGCTATTTAAGAGTATATACAGGGGCTTCCCTGGTGGCACAGTGGTTGAGAGTCTGCCTGCTGATGCAGGGGACATGGGTTTGTGCCCCGGTCCGGGAGGATCCCACATGCCGCGGAGCGGCTGGGCCTGTGAGCCATGGCCGCTGAGCCTGTGCGTCTGGAGCCTGTGCTCTGCAACAGGAGAGGCCACAACAGTGAGAGGCCCGCGTACCGCAAAAAAAAAAAAAAAAACAAAACAAAAAGAGTATATACGTATATATGGCAGGTAACATAAAATATATACAAAATACACGCACACATATGGAGCATCACTATGCTTTCTCAGGGTACTTTCATACAAAACTTGCATTATACATCTTTCTTTTTATTCTTTTTGTAAAATCCTTTCAGAATTGTATCCATTTATCCTAAAATCTGTGATTTGAAGCTGTCATTTTTCTGTGAAAATATATTTACTTTCACCAGCTAGAATTCATACATATTTTCTTAATCTGAAATTGCAAAATCATACTTCCTGAAGACTTTTAAACATGTATATACTTAGAAACATTCATCCTTGGTGTTGAACTCCCATTAGAAATTTTTACTCTAAGGATCACTTATGCACATCATATGTCAGCTTCTTTAAATTTATGTAAGTGCATGCTCTGTTCCTCTCCCATAATGTTCAGTGACATAATATGCATAGAATTTCTTACATTTTTTAAAGCTTGCTGTAATACAATTAAATGAGAAAATTTTATTCTCTTCAAGTAATATTTTCCAGTTAAAACTTCTCTTTGAAGGTGAAGGTAAATAATCATCTTTGGTGGTTGTTTTCTGCCATCATATTAGGCTTACTCTTTTCCCCTTAAACGTAAATAACTTAGGTTAGCATAGGTAGCTCACTTTCATCCAAACACAGACACATGTCATCTGGGAAGCCTGGAGAATACTAAATTAATTTAGTTATGTCAACCTTCTTGAGAATAGGAAATGTACACTAGTGGTATGTGAAATTACTAATAGCCATGAAAGGTTATATTCAGGACTGCTGGCTTTATCCTTCATTTAATGAAAAACTTTAATGTATACTTTAGGCTGATTTCTACTGCACTAACAGACATACAGTGTGTTATTGAGCATCCTAAAGTTCACATGAACAATAAATGTACAATAATTTCTAAGAAAATTGTTATAAGTAGGATAGTGAGCTTTAGGCCAAGTTGTGAGGAATGAGTAAAAATTTGTTTCACAGAACATGGGTCAGGCGATGTCACTAAAGGCAGAAGGAAAAGGTTGTTTTCATTCAAATGCATCAAAGCAATAGAGCACAGTACACATGGAGGTGTACATCGAGCCTTATTAACACCTGTAATGACCTTGTACTTTTTAAGTCATTTTAAGTCTAGTGTTCAAATAAGTGTTAATTTTTTTTTTCTGTGGAGCTTATTTCTTATGCCTGACTGTGGGCAATTTTAACCTCCTTTTTCCTTGCATGATTATGATCTTTGCCTTTGTAGACAGATCTTCCCACAACATCTGTGAAAAAGAAAAGAAAGTACAGTTTTAAAACAAAATAAAGATGTTCTTTTCTCTATGTACTTATGTAGTACATGATTATTACAGAAATAAAAAGATACAAGATTCCTAGTATTCTTTAATAATCACTTTCTCTATGCTCAGTCCAGCACAAGGTTCTTCTTATATTCTTCTATGGTGATTTTTCACATTATTTTATGAAATAATACACCTCAGAAGAACCCAGCTACTACTTTTTTCACACAAACTTTGGCAACCATTGCTCCATTTTTCCTAATTTTAACTTTTTTGTTGTTTTTTTTTTAAACTTTGTCTCCACCAGCCATGATTTATATTGACGAAAAAGCAACATTTGGAAGTTCTAATCAATGGAGCAAATGGTCTCCAATAGTTTTTACCATTCCTGAAAATAATTTATTTCATGGGTAATGTTTTATTGGTATAAATAATGGTCCAAATATAACTCAGATGTATTCCCTAAAATTCCATAGTATATTTTTATCTTGGGGGAAAACCTATCATATATACTAGGCATGAATTGATTTTTAAAAAACTTATCCTTATACTCACTTGAGAAAAGTATGTGAAAGGACACGGAGCTATTATATTGAGCTTATAATTATTTTCAGTTCCCACTGAGCTTAATTATTTCCAGTTCCCACTGTGGTTTCCTGCATTCCCCCTTGCAAGTTGATAAAATTTTAGATTATATTTTTCACTTGTGTGAAGTAGTTTTATAAGGATGGCACCAGTTTCCTGATCTCCATCTCTAGAGAGGAAATTAGAGTTAACAGATTAAATCGTAGAAGGGCTGTGTTGGATTGAAGTAAGAATAGATTTTATAATTGAAAATCTGATTAACTATTACAACAGGTTATTGAACAAACATAGATGATTTTTGCCCCTAGACAGACAGGCAATTGATTTTTTTTAACATAGTTGTTTTTGAAAAGAAAATGAAATAGATAATCTATTGCTTTCTCTTAAGAGTTAAAATCTTACCACTATGTAAACCTATTTATCTTCATCTGTGAGAGAGACAGTATGGTAATAGAGAACATAGCATTTAAAACCAGAATTCCTAAGTTCAAGTCTTGGTTCCACCACTTATAAGCTTTGTGATCCTGATAGCTTCCCTACTATAGCCTCCAAATAAGATTCTGACATAAGATGTGGACAGTTTTAGTACCTGCTACATGTTTGTTTGAATTTTTTTTAATGTATTTATTATTATTATTATTTTTTTTTTTTTTTGGCTGTGTTGGGTCTTTGTTGCTGTGTGGGGGCTTTTCTCTAGTTGTGGCGAGCAGGGGCTACTCTTTGTTGCAGTGTGCAGGCTTCTCATTGCAGTGGCTTCTCTTGTTGCAGAGCATGGGCTCTAGGTGCACAAGCTTCAGTAGTTGTGGCACACAGGCTCAGTAGTTGTGGTGAACGGGCTTACATGCTCCGTGGCCTGTGAGATCTTCCTGGACCAGGGCTCGAACCTATGTCCCTTTCTTGGCAGGTGGATTCTTAACTACTGTGCACCAAGGAAGCCCCCTGCTACATGTTTTAAGATGATTCAGTAAAATGTGTAAAGAATGCTTAATAGTACCTGCACATAGTAAGCATTTCATGAGCTATTAAAAGTTTTAAATCTGGCCTATTCTTCGAATAGAAACCTCAGAAACAATGAACATGATCATGGTTCTAGTGTGAAAAACTTTAAAATGCCATAAGTGTAAAGGATTCATAGGTGTTTTATTTTTAAAATCTTTCATGTTTAAAAATGCTCTCTTAAAATGTAACCCTCTTACACTGTTGGTTGGAATGTAAACTGGTGCAGCCATTATGGAAAACAATGTGGAGGTCCCTCAAAAACCTGTAAATAGAGTTGCCATATGATCTAGCAATCCCACTCCTTGGCATACACCCAGACAAAACTATAATTCGGAAAGTACACACAGCCCTATGTTCATAGCAGCACTATTTACGATAGCCAAGACATGGAAACAACCTAAATGTCCATGAACAGATGAATGACAAAGAAGATGTGGTGTATACATATACAATGGAATATTACTCAGCCATAAAAAAGAATGAAATAATGCCATTGGTAACAACATGGATGGATCTAGAGATTATCATACTAAAGTCAGAATGAGAAAGACAAGTGCAATATGATATCACTTATATGTGGAATTTAAAATACAACATAAAAAAATAAAATAAAATACAACATAAATGAACATATCTATGAAACAGAAATAGTCTCACAGACATAGAGAACAGACTTATGGTTGCCAAGGGGAAGAGAGGTTGGGGAGGGAAGGATTGGGAGTTTGGGATAGGCAGATGCAAACTAGTACATATAGAATGGATAAACAACATTGCCCTATTGTATAGCACAGGGAACTGTATTGACTATCCTGTGATACACTAGAATGGAAAAGAATATATATATATGTTTGTCACTTTGCTGTACAGTAGATACTAATACAACATTGTAAATCAACTATACTGCAATTAAAATTTTAAAAAAGAATGCTCTCTGTTTTTCATGTTAAGAAAATGTGCTATGGTTGCATATATTTAAGCTGTAATTCTTTTCTAAGAAAAGTTTAGATGCTGCTCCATTGTTATTTGGTGTTGGGTGTTGTTGGGGGAAAGCCTACAGATAAATAGCCTGTTGCTTTCTGCTGGTACAACAGGATTTTACTGACTTCATTGAGATACCCTAAATGTAAGGATGTCCAATCAAAATTCAATGACATGGGATAAAAAATTCTGCTCTTCTTTTTAATAGTAAGTCTTTCAAAACTAGAGAAAAATATAGAGTAATAGAGTAAACACCAATACACACAGGACTAATATTTTACTTTGCAAATAAGTTTCCATATTTACGACTAGAAAATGTTAAAAATCAATTAACATTATTTGTTTGATGATAGCCATTCTGACAGGTGTGAAGTGATATCTCATTGTGGTTTTGATTTGCATTTCCCTGATGATTAGTGATGCTGAGCATCTTTTCATGTGCCTGTTGGTCATCTGCACTTCTTGTTTGGAAGAATGTCTATTCAGGTCTTCTTCCTATTTTTTAATTGTGTTGGTTTTTCTTTATGTTGAGCTGTATGAGCTGTTTATAAATTTTAGATATTAACCCCTTATCAACCATGTCATTTGAAAATATCCTCTCCCATTCAGTAGGTTGTGTTTTCACTTTGTTGATGTTTCCTTTGGTGTGCAAAAACTTTTAAGTTTAATTAGGTCCCATTTGTTTATTTTTTCTTTTGTTAGGACATGAATGCAAAAAAAAAATATTGCTGCAATTCAAACAAGGTTCTGCCTATGTTTTCCTCTAGGAGTTTTGTAGTATCAGGTCTTACATTTAGATCTTTAATCCATTTTTAGTTTATTTCTGTATATGATGATAGAGAATGTTCTAATTTCATTCTTTTACATGTAGCTGTCCAGTTTTCCCAGCACCACTTATTAAAGAAACGATATTTTCTCCATTGTATATTCTTGCCTCCTTTGTCATAGATTATTCACCATAAATGTGCAGGTTTATTTCTGGTGTCTCTATTCTGTTCCACTGATCTCTGTATCTTTTTTTGCACCACTATCATACTGTTTTAATTACTGTAGCTTTGGGATAAAAAGAAATCAACTAATAGAAGTTCAGTTGATGGGCGGATCTTCAATTGGAACAACTCCTACAGAACACCTACTGAATGCTGGCAGAAGACCTCAGACTTCCCAAAAGGCAAGAAAATCCCCATGTACCTGGGTAGGGCAAAAGGAAAAACAGTGACAAAAGAATAGGGATGGGACCTGCACCTCTGGGAGGGAGCTGTGAAGGAGGGAAAGTTTCCACACACTAGGAAGCCCCTTCACTGGTGGGGATGGGGGGTGGGTGGGGAGCAAGATTCAGAGCCACAGAGGAGAGCGCAGCAACACTGGTGCAGAGGTCAAAGCAGAGATTTTCCAGCACAGAGGACCTGTGCCGAGCAGCACTCACCAACCTGAGATGCTTGTCTGCTCACCCACTGGGGTGGGCGGGGCTGGGAGCTGAGGCTTGGGCTTCAGAGGTTAGATCCCAGGGAGAAGACTGGGGTTGGCTGCCTGAAGAGAGCCTGAAGGGGGCTAGTGCACCACCACTAGCCAGGAGGGAGTTAGGGAGAAAGTCTGGACCTGACAAACAGGCAAGAGACCATTGTTTTGGGGTGCAGGAGGAGAGGGGATTCCTTCCCCGTGTGCCCACACAAGGCAGAGCACCACCTAAGCGAGCTGCAGGAATGGGTGTGAGCCCTGGCTATCAGCTCACACCCCAGAGATGGGCATGAAATGCTAATCCTGCTGCCACTACTACCAAGAATCCAGTGTGCAAGCACAGGTCACTAGCCGCACCCGCCCTGCCCCAGAAGCCTATGCAGCACACTCCTGCCAGGGTCCTGAGATCCAGGAACAACTTCCCGTGGAGAACACATGGCGTGCCTCAGGCTGTTGCAATGTCATGCTGGCCTCTGCCACTGCAGGCTTTCCCTGAATTTCAATTATGACTCTCATGCCCCTCCCTCTCCCTGGGCTGAGCAAGCAAGAGACACCTAATCAGCCGCTCCTTTAACCCATCCTGTCTGGGTGGGGAACAGATGCCTAAGGGTGACCTACATGCAGAGGTGGGGCCAAAACCAAAGCTGAACCCCAGGAGCTGTGCGAACAAATAAGAGAAAGGGAAATTTCTCCGTGCAGCCTCAGAAGCAGAGGATTAAATCCCCACAATCAATTTGATGAACCCAGAATAAGTGTAATGCCTGAATAAACAATGAATGTTCCCAAAATTGAGGTGGTAGCCTCTGAGAGCAACTGTAGAGTTGGGGTTTGCCGTCTGCAACTGATTTGTTTCTAATTTTTATGTTTATCTTAGTTTTTAGTGCTTGTTATCATTTGTGGATTTATTTGTTTGGTTGCCCTCTTCTTTTTATTTTATTTTATTTTATTTTTTCCTTTTTTTGCTTCCTTTTCTTCTGAACTGTGTGGCTGACAGGGTCTTGGTATTCCAGCCAGATGTCAGGCCTGAGCCTCCAAGGTAGGAGAGCCAAGACCACCAGAGACCTCCCGGCCCCATGTAATATCAATCGGCAAGACCTCTCCCAGAGATCTCCATCTCAACACTAAAACTCAGCTCCAACCAATGGCCAGCAAGCTCCACGGCTGGATGCCCCATGCCAAACAACTAGCAAGAAAGGAACACAACCTCACCCATTATCAGAGAGGCTGCCTAAAATCATAGGCAGACAGATGAAGGAGCAAGGTAAAACACCACAAGACCAAACAAATGAAGATGAAATAGGCAGTCAACCTGAAAAAGAATTCAGAGTAATGATAGTAAAGATGATTCAAAATCTTGGAAATAGAATGGAGAAAATATAAGAAATGCTTAACAATGATGTAGAGAACTAAACAGCAAGCAAACAATGATAACACAATAAATGAAATTAAAATTCTCTAGAAGGAATCAATAGCAGAATAACTGAGGCAAAAGAATGGATAAGTGACCTGGAAGATAAAATAGTGGATATAACTACTGCAGAGCAGAATAAAGAAAAAAGAATGAAAAGAATTGAGGACAGTCTCAGAGACCTCTGGGACAACATTTAACACATCAACATTCGAATTACAGGGGTCCCAGAAGAAGAAGAGAAAAAGAAAGGGTCTAAGAAAATATTTGAAGAGATTATAGTTGAAAACTTCCCTAACATATGAAAGGAAATAGTCAAGTACAGGAAGCACAAAGAGTCCCATACAGGATAAATCCAAGGAGAAACATGCCAAAACACATATTAATCAAACTATCAAAAATTAAATTCAATGAAAAAAAATTAAAAACAGCAAGGGAAAAGCAACAAATAACATACAAGGGAATCCCCATAAGGTTAACAGCTGATCTCTCAGCAGAAACTCTACAAGCCAGAAGGGACTGGCAGGACAAGTTTAAAGTGATGAAAGGGAAAAACCTACAACCAAGATTACTCTACCCAGCAAGGCTCTCATTCAGATTTGACGGAGAAATTTAAACCTTTACAGACAAGCAAAAGTTAAGAGAATTCAGCACCACCAATCCAGCTTTACAACAAATGCTAAAGGAACTTCTCTAGGTAGGAAAAACAAGAGAAGGAAAAGATCTACAATAACTAACACAAAACAATTGCGAAAATGGTAATAGGAACATACATATCAATAATTACCTTAAATGTAAATGGATTAAATGCTCAAAACAAAAGACATAGACTGGCTGAATGGATACAACAACAAGATGCGTATATATGCTGTCTACAAGGGACCCACCCACTTCAGACCTAGGGACACATACAGACTTAATGTGAGGGGATGGAAAAAGATATTCCATGTAAATGGAAATCAAAAGAAAGCTGGAGTAGCAATTCTCATATCAGACAAAATAGACTTTAAAATAAAGACTATTACAGGAGACAATGAAGGACACTACATAATGATCAACAGCTCAACCCAAGAAGAAGGTATAACAATTCTAAATATATATGCACCCAACATAGGAGCACCCCTATACATAAGGCAAATGCTAACAGCCATATAAGGAAAGAACAACAGTAACACAATAATACTAGGGGACTTTAACACGCCACTTTCACCAATGGATAGATCATCCAAAATGAAAATAAATAAGGAAACACAAGCTTTAAATGACACATTAGACTAGATGGACTTAATTGATATTTATAGGACATTCCATCCAAAAACAACAAAATACAATTTCTTCTCAAGTGCTCATGGAACATTCTCCAGGATAGATAATATCTTGGGTCACAAATCAAGCCTTGGTAAATTTAAGAAAATTGAAATCATATCAAGTGTATCTTCCAACCACAATGCTATGAGACTAGATATCAATTACAGGAAAAAAACTAAAAGTACAAACACATGGAGGCTAAACAATATGCTATTAATAACCAAGCAGTCACTGAAGAAATCAAAGAGGAAATCAAAAGATACCAGAAACAAATGACAATGAAAACATGATGACCCAAAACCTATGGGATGCAGCAAAAGCAGTTCTAAGAGGAAATTTTATAGCAATACAATCCTACCTCAAGAGACAAGAAACATCTCAAGTAAACAACCTAACCTTACACCTAAAGCAATTAGAGAAAGAAGAACAAAAAAAACCCAAAGTTAGCAGAAGGAAAGAAATCATAAAGATCAGATCAGAAATAAATGAAAAACAAATGAAGGAAACAGTTGCAAAGATCAATAAAACTAAAAGTTCTTTGAGAAGATAAACAAAATTGATAAACCATCAGCCAGATTCATCAAGAAAAAAAGGGAGAAGACACTAATCAATAGAATTAGAAATGGAAAAGGAGAAGTAACAACTGACATGGCAGAAATAAAAAGGATCATGAGAGATCACTACAGGCAACTATATGCCACTGAAATGGACAACCTGGAAGAAATGGACAAATTCTTAGAAAACTACAACCTTCTGAAACGGAACCAGGAAGAAATAGAAAATATAAAGAGACCAATAACAACAAGTGAAATTGAGACTGGGATTAAAGATCTTCCAACAAACAAAAGCCCAGGACCAGATGGCTTCACAGGTGAATTCTATCAAACATTTAGAGAAGAGCTAACACCTATACTTTTCAAACTTTTCTAAAGTATAGCAGAGGGAGAAACACTCCGAAACTCATTCTACGAGGCCACCATCACCCTGATACCAAAACTACACGAAGATGTCACAAAACTAGAAAACTACAGACCAATATCACTGATGAGCTTAGGTGCAAAAATCCTCAACAGAATACTAGAAACAGAATCCATCAACATATTAAAAGGATCATACACCATGATCAGGTGAGGTTTATCCCAGGAATGCTGTGATTCTTCAATATACACAAATCAATCAATGTGATATGCCATATTAACAAACTGAAGGAAAAAAAACATATCATAATCTCAGTAGATACAGAAAAAGCTTTTGACAAAATTCAACAACGATTTATGATAAAAACTCTCCAGAAAGTAGGCATAGAGGGAACCTACCTCAACATAATAAAGGCCATATATGACAGACCCACAGTCAACATTGTTCTCAATGGTGAAAAACTGAAACCATTTCCTCTAAGATTAGGAACAAGAAAAGGCTGCCCACTCTCAGCACTATTATTCAACATAGTTTTGAAAGTTTTAGCCACAGCAATTAGAGAGGAAAAATAAATAAAAGGAATCCAAATCGGAAAGGAAGTAAAACTGTCACTGTTTGCAGATAACATGATACTCTACATAGAGAATCCTAAAGATGCTACCATAAAAATACTAGAGCTAGTCAATGAATTTGGTATCAGGATACAAAATTAATGCACAGAAATCTCTTGCATTCCTAAACGAAATATCTGAAAGAGAAATTAAGGAAACATTCCCATTTCCCATTCCAACAAAATGAATAAAATACCTAGAAATAAACCTAACTAAGGAGTCAAAAGACCTATGCAGAAAACTATAAGACAGTGATGAAAAAAATTAAAGACAATAGAAACAGATGGAGAGATATACTATTTTCTTGGATTGGAAGAATCAACATTGTGAAAATGACTATATTACACATAGCAATCTACAGATTCAATGCAATCCCTATCAAAATGCCAATGGCATTTTTCACAGAACTAGAACAAAAAAATTCACAATTTGTATGGAAACACAAAAGACCCTAACTAGCCAAAACAATTTTGAGAAAGCAAAATGGAGCTGGAGGAATCAGTCTCCCTGGCTTGAGACTATACTACAAAGCTACAGTAATCAAGACAGTATGGTACTGTCACAGAAACAGAAATGTAGATCAATGGAACAATATAGAAAGCCCAGAGATAAACCCATGCACATATGGTCATCTTATCTTTGATAAAGGAGGCAAGAATATACAATGGAGAAAAGATGACCTCTTCAATAAATGGTGCTGGGAAAACTGGACAACTACATGTAAAAGAATGAAATTAGAACACTCCCTCACACCATACACAAAAATAAATTCAAAATGGATTAGAGACCAAAGACCTAAATTAAGGCCAGACACTATAAAACTCTTAGAGGAAAACATAGGCAGAACACTCTATAACACAAATCACAGCAAGATTGTTTTTGACCCACCTCCTAGAGTAATGGAATTAAAAACAAAAATAAACAAATGGGATCTAATGAAACTTAAAAGCTTTAGCACAACAAAGGAAACCTTAAATAAGACATGAAGACAACCCTCAGAATGGGAGAAAATATTCACAAATGGAACAATTGACAAAGGATTAATCTTCTAAATATACAAGCAGCTCATGCAGCTCAATATCAAAAATACAAACCACCCAATCCAAAATTGGGCGGAATACCTAAATAGACATTTCTCCAAAGAAGATATACAGATTGCCAATAAACACATGAAAGGATGCTCAACACTAATCATTAGAGGAATGCAAATCAAAACCACAATGAGGTATCACCTCACACATTATCAGAGTGGCCATCATCAAAAAATCTACAAACAATAAATGATGGAGAGGGTGTGGGGAAAACGGAACCCTCTTGCACTGTTGGTGGGAATGTATATTGATACAGCCACTATGGAGAACAGTATGCAGGTTCCTTAAAAAATATATGACCCAGCAATTCCACTACTGGGCATATACTCTGAGAAATCCATAGTTCAAAGAGACAGTTTGATCCATTAAAATTAAATGGAGTCAAGGCTTGAGAATCCCCTGAGCAGACAAAACCATTTAAACCATGTAAGAAAACTAAATCTAGCTTATTTCATGAACTTAAGAAAAAGTTAACTTGGGTTATTTCTTGTAAATGCTTCCAGTAATCATAAAAGAAATGTGTCGTCTTTCAAAAAATGATATAAGATAATCAGTTTTAACCAAGCATACACTATCTGGAAACCCCCATTGTAATAATCAATCATTGTGAAAGTTAAAATATCCTAATTTTTACTTTAATGTAAAAATGTTATGTCATTCCTCCGAGCTTCCCATCAGTTTTGGGTTTAAATGCCCCAGTTTGTGAACTGTTCTTCCATGCACAATAAACTCTTAATAAATACTATTTTATTGATCTAATGGTTTTAATTTTGCTGTTTCTAGATTTTTGACTTTTTGTACTGGCATTTGTAACTCATTTATATTTTTAGTTTTATGTATTTAAAATAATCACCCTTTTTTCCTTATGCGTCAGGAGTTAGAACAGAGCAAACAGGGTGGGGGGAGTTTGTTGCTATTTCACAATGTCTGGGGCCTTGGCTGGGAAGGCTCAAAGAAGTCATGCTCAAATCTCCTGGAGGCTTCCTCATTCATATGTCTGGCATTTGGACTGAATGGTCCAAAGCCTGCTACACTCAGCTGAGATTGTCAAACAGAGCCCTGGATAAATGTGGCCTTTTCTTACATCTTTATCCTCTCACTGCATTGCAGCTGGGTTCTGAGTATCACATAAAGTAGTGATCTTAGAGCAAGTGTTCCAAGAGGGCCAGCGAGAAGCTTCACGAATTTTACTGACCAAGATGAAAAGTCACATGTCATCACATTCTCTTGGACATAGGCAATATGGCAAGTTTGGATTCAAGGGAATGAGATTAGGCTTTTTTTCTTAAGGGGAGGGTGACATGTTCTAGAAGAGCATGTAAATAAGAGATACTGACGTGGCCCTCAATTGAACTTCACACAACCTCACACAAGCTTTATTATTATTTTTTTTAATTTATACCATTTAGGACCACCTGAATTGATATGTATTTATTGTTTATATGCTTAATTTCTTTCTCTATACAATTAAAGCATAAGCTTCATATAAGTAAGGAAGTGTCTGTTATACTAAGGAAAACAAATAATGCTCCTCATTGCTGGAGGTGACTAATTCAGGATCTTTGAGTACCATACATATAACCAAAAAATCCTGAGTGCAGGAGCCTAATTCTCCACATCTGTCATTCATTCCAGGCACACAGTGGAGAGGCTTAGCCTAATAAGAGGTTGATTAGTTTAGCTATCACAGGCATACTTTAACATGTACATATCAACCATCTGCTGAGTACAGTAAGAGAGGAAATACATGCATACATAAAAGTTTAGCTTTAGTTTGAATTTTGTCTTCATCATTCTTTTTTTTTTTTTTTTTTTTTTTTTTTTTTGCGGTACGCGGGCCTCTCACTGTTTTGGCCTCTCCCGTTGCGGAGCACAGGCTCAGGACGCGCAGGCTCAGCGGCCATGGCTCACGGGCCCAGCCACTCTGCGGCATGTGGGATCTTCCCGGACCGGGCCATGAACCCGTGTCCCCTGCATCGGCAGGCGGACTCTCACCCACTGCGCCACCAGGGAAGCCCTTCATCATTCTTTTGAAAGTACTTTAACTATGATTTATATATACATATATGATATGTGTAATGATCTATATATTTATATGTATATGAATGTTTATACATATATTTGTATGTGGATGTATCAGCTCTGTGATAGGCATTTTGCTACATGCTATCTATACAATAGTGAAAAGACAGACTTTGTTGCTGCCATCTTGGAGATTATATTCAAGTGAAGAATATACATATTAAATAGGTGATCACAAATATAGTGTTGGAGAAGAGGGCTACCTGGTGTTTTAAGTGAACATAGCAATAAGAAATAATCTATACACTGCTAATTCCATTATCTTTAAATTTCACACTGGTCTTAGTGGTAACAACTGACTATAAGCTTTGTGAAACTATTGAGTGTGTCTATCTTACTTTTTCTTCAGTAACTAGCATTGTGCCTGGTACACAGACACGTCTCCATTAGTATTTGTTAAATTAAGGACAATATGACTACTCTCTACTTCTCAAAACTCCCTTATTCCTAGGTCTATTTTTAAATTGATAGGTTCCATTTTTAGGGTAGTTTTAGGTTTATAGAATTATTGAGTGGAAAGTACAGAGTTCTCATATATCCCCAGACCCCCCTGCACAAACACACAGGTGTATGCACACACACACAGAGTTTCTACTATTATTAACTTCTTGCATTAGTGTGGTGTATTTGTTGCAGTTGATGAGTCAATATGACACATTATTACTAAGTAAACCTTTAGTTTATATTGGAGCTTCCTCTTTGTGCGGTATGTTCTATGACTTTGATGAATGTATAATGACATGTATCCACCATTATAGTATTACACAGAATAGTTTCACTACCCTGAAAATCCCCCACTCTTTACCTATTAATTCATATCTTCACTGCCTTCTATTCCTACCAAATCCTGGCAACAATTGATCTTTTTGTTATTACCGTAGTTTTGACTTTTCCAGATTGTCATGTAATTGGAATTGTACTAATGTTGTTTTTTTCAGATTGGCATCTTTCACTTAGCAAAATGCATTTAATGTTCCTCCATGTCTTCTCCTGGCTTGATATCTCATTCCGTTTTATTGCTGTATAATATTTCACTGTGTGGATATACCATAGTTTATTTATCCACTCATCTATCAAAGAATATCTTGGTTGCTTCCAAGTTCCTTGGATTATTTTTCAACTTACTTTTCTAGTTATTCATCTAGTACTTTTTTATTAGCTTTCTTCGCGGTATCACTGTTTCTACCAGCAATTTACAGGTCTAGGAACAGTGCACTTGGCTAGGGACACTTAAAATATTCTAAATATCATCTCTTGATATTTAAAGCAATTCCATGGGATTCACATATCATCCAGTTGTCTGTGCATAATTTTTCTTCACAACTCTTGAATTTCTAAGGTTTCAAATAAACATTTTCAGCACTTTTCTGCATATATGAGCCTGGGGTTATTTTTCCAATTATATAAAACTTAAAATACACATCATGCTGATATTTTTCTGAGAATTGTCTAGAAATCTTCAAATTTCATTAATGGGTAATGGTTTTCCTGTTCCTCAGTTTGTAAGACTCACCATGTCATTGATGTCTCTTGCTATCTCCCTACCTATTTTCAATATTCATGTCTCTGCTATTGGTAAGTTTCAGGAATCTAGCTCCACATACTGTACTAGCTATTGATAGTATTTATTTTATATGTTTATGAGTCAGTTTTTCCCACAAAATTCAAAATTTTTCAAAGTCAGGAAGTATAACTACATTAAAAGTTCTGGTACAGAGTAGACATGTAACAAATGCTTAATTACTTGATAAAAATATTTGCAAATTCTTAAACTGTATTTTACCCTAAAATAAATATAATGAATTTGCTAAACTGATTTGTTTTGATGAGGTGCAGTTCCATCCTCAGTGTTCAGTGGTGTCATTTGTGGATTCTCACTGAAACTTGTTCCCAAATGCCCTATTAACAATTAATCTAATGTTCAAGTTATCTAATAAAAACTAATAATGCATTTTGTTGATTTTATTAAATAATGATATTTAAATTAACTTAATTGTAAACAACAGCTTAAGGGAGAAGAGAGATAGATTGAGAGTTTATACTGATATAACACTGAGTTCCAGGAAGGAAGGAAGGAAGGGAGGAAGGGAGGGAGGGAGGGAGGGAGGAAGAAAGAAAGGAAGGAAGGAAGGAAGGAAGGAAGGAAGGGAGAAAGGAAGGGGAGGGGAGAGGAGGAGAGGAGAGGAAGAAGGAAGAAAAAGAAAGAGAAAGTCAATATAAGAGCTATTAAATTTTATCAGACTTTTCCTTACCCTAACTTTTAAAAGCAGATGAAGGTTGAGAAAGTAGAAACAAGCTTGCCAGCATAATAAAATTTGGCAGATAATTCTATTTTCAGACAAGTTTATTTCAGGATGATGGTGCCAAGAACAACTATCAGTTAGGCCCACCACCCTGTCAGACTAATCAGGAAGAATCTGTCATTTTCCCCGCGCTTAGTTTATTTCATATCCCCAAACAGGCCTGTAGCCTGACTTCAGTATTTTTAAGGCTGTCCTTTTAAGTTTAATATTCTAATAAGGGTGAACATTGTCATTCAGACACTTTGCCATCCAATGTCATGCTAGGAAAACTGGTATGTTTCACTAGGATAGTCATAATGGTCTCACTCAAAATGTGACTACCTTATTTTTAATTTCTTATAAATCTCTGTGAGATCATTTTAAAGTAGCATTAGTTAAAACTGTTTCGTATTTTAATATCATGGTAATTTAGTAAGTTATTTTACAAAGGCAAGTATTTACATGCTTATTAACAGAAAAAGTTAAAAGCCTACTCTGTTAAAGTCTTTAGCAGGAAACAAAATTTCTCTTTCAAAGTCTTCTGCAATTGAAATTTGTATGTTCCAATGATGTTGAGGTATCCGAAAGGAATGTATGAAAGCAAAGTAAGATGTTTGTGGAATAAACAGACTGCTGGGCTTTTTTCCGCGTTTCAAAAGCAAAAGTTATGTTTTATAATGACCTATCTTTATATTTTGAAATAGAGTAATCACAAAAATATAAAATGTAGAGTTTATGAAATAGTAACATATCAGTATGCTAAATATAATGAAAAATATTATGTTATATTATATTATGTGACATCTATATCTTAGGTGGACTTTGTTACCTCCCAGATATAGCACCACAAAGCAGTAACCAGTGTACTGAGTTAAGTATTAACTGTTTTTTTACATTTTGAAATAGCATACTACCATCTATCTGTACATCCATAAGCTATCAAATTGTGTATATTTGCCTATTAACATTTTTAAAAGATATTTTATAAGAACGTATACTGAAACCTAAATACTAATATTCTAAATAATTTTATATAACCTTGTAAAATTAACCAGTGTTTTTAACTTAGATGTGTGATTGTTGAACAGAGATCCTCCTAAACAAACTATGCAGGTATGTTAATTTATATATTGCTGTTCACATTTTTCTCCGTGCTTCCATGTAGCTTTATTTCTCTGTAATAAAACTCATACTGTTTGACTTTTAGCTGCTTGAGTCCTTGTTGATTGATTCCTCAAAAATTGTCAGTTCCTTGAGCTGCAAAATCATGGTTTATATAATATTTATATACATGTAGTTAACAGTTATTAAGCTAATATTAATATGTGCCTGATGCTGTTTTCTATGCTTCATGCATTTTTTTTACAGTATTAAAAAGAACAGTATTTATTTACATTCCATTTACTTTCAAAAGGATGAGGAGGCTGGGGAAAATATATTGATACTTATAAAGGAAGTAGTCTCATTTTACTTAACCTATTTGTGTTTTTCATGAAACAACAAAAATTTGACTTAGAATCACAGGGCTAATGAGACGAAAAGAATTTATCCAGTTCAGTTTTCCTTCTTTAGCCAAGACTGAAATTATACCACTGCAGGCAGATGAAAATCTACTTCACTTACAAGTAAACACCAACTAATACATACATCATAAAAGAACTAGCTTTCATAAAATCTGTCATAGCACCCAACAGACCTGCAATAAAAGACACAGCCATTGTAGTAAAGAACATTAAGAATCTTTGTGCAACAGTGAAAAACAATTTATACAGCAGAAATTACAATTGGCTGTTAGGTCAATAGCATCACAGTAATAGTACCCAGTGTCGTACTTGTTCAAACATATACACTATTTTTCAGTCTTGGTTATCACAAAGACATCAGTATCTAGGATGTACACACAAATATTTTATAAACACCATAGGAAACAACAAATAAAAAAATGAAAATACCCTTACATTTTGTAACAAATTAAAAACATTAACTTTACCACTATATATTTGTCTCATTATTTTTAATTGGTTTGTACACTTTAAAAACAGCATTGAGTTTTATAAAAATACTGATAATGTCTCAATATTTTTTTAAGTCAGGAAATCTTTATAATTCAGTAGTCTGTGGTTTACGTGCTTGTTTCTTCCACCACCATAGTCCTCTAACCACCTATTTACTCAAAAACAACAGCAACAACAGAGGTCTTTAACAGCTATCCAAGTATTACATACGAAAACTTCTAGTTCTTTGAAATGGTTGGAAGGGGTTTTTTAGTGCCCACATCAGCAGCTGTGGTTTTGCTTTAGGTTTTTCAGGAAACAGAAGTGCTTCACTTTCTGGTGTAGGAAATCGTTCTTGGTAGACTTCAGGATAGGACTTTTGAAACAGCTTCAATTTTTTCTTCTTTTATTTACTGGAGAGTTTGGCATCTGTGATGACTTCCTCCAACAATGCTGCCAGAGGTTCCTGAGAGCATATACTCTTTGGTATTCAAATTCCTCTGGGCTAATTTGACGCAAAATGATGGAGCAGACAAAGTGATATCCATATCAGCTCCTGGGTATTTTATCTACTAGTGTTGGAGGGTCTCCTGCAGAGGCGGGGGTGGCTGTGGCTCACTGTGTGGACAAGGACACTGGCAGCAGAAGTTCTGGGACGTGCTCCTTGGCGTGAGCCCTCCCAGAGTCTGCGATTAGCCCCACCAAAGAGCTGGGGAAGGCTCCAGTGTTGGGTTGCCTCCGCTTCATGCATTTGTAAAGCATTTCATTCTGGAGGAAAAAAAAAACCAAAACAACCTCTGAGATACTTAATATTTTGTCCACATTTTTCAGGTAAGAAAACTGAGACAGAAAGATGTTATATAACTTGCCTGAGGTTAAACAGGATTCCAACCCGAGGACACCGATCCAAACCCTATGTCACAAGCTCCAAAACTTTCTTGGTTTGCAACACTTTTAGTGCACTGCTCCTTTGCTAAAGAAATATCTAAGAATTCCAATTTTTTAGCTCTTAAGTCCAAAAACCTTAACAATTATTTATGTCTTAACAGCTTAGCAGTCATTTGAAATAACAATACACATAAGTTGAAAGAAGAAAAGAATGTTTTCATTTCTGTCTTCAATAACCATCATTATTTACCAATGGGATGTGTGCATTTGTTGGGCACTATATAACTTGGAATCAGATCGGACTCCACCACCCTGATTTTCAGTTTTACCCTGATTTTCATTCAGTATTTGCTTTTTATCATGGCAACTATAAAAACCTAGCTTCACAAGCATGACATCATCGAAAGTGTGTAGCATAATCAAATATTAAACTTCTGAACTCCCTCAAGCTAGTATTTTGTGCAGTGGCTGATGGATGTTCAGTATCTCTTTGTCTCCCTTGAAACTTTAAAATGTCCTGCCGGGCCCCTGCGAGTTGCCTACAGTGCTGTGTCCTGCGTCAGCACACAGCTTGGGAACTGCTACCTTGTGCTCTTTAGTCTGTGATCATCCTGGGCAGAGGCCTAGGACCTAATTCAGCGCACATTTTATGAAATCATTCTCATGTGCATGTCAAAAGTCTACCATTTCAATGATACAAAACTGCCATTAATTTTTTTTAAATTCTCTTTTATCTTAATCTTTCATATTAAAATTAAATTTATTTTTATCTTAAAGAAAATATGAATTTAAACTTTTTTTTAAATTTAAGAACCGTGTGGTTTTCAACAATGGCTTGAACTTCATTGAGCCAATTATTTACACACGGGGGTAATAAGAGCTTTAGTGGATTAAATGAGTCCATGCACTTAAATTGCTTAACCCTCAGTAAAACATGTCATAAGAGCACACGTGATATCTTTCTTCCTTTTCATAACTTTTCTCATTTTCCTCCCCCCCCGCCGCCCCTTGCAGTTGGCCTGAGTGATTATGTGTAACTCAGGGTAAAATTTTGTCTGGAGATAAAAATCTAGGACCATTTAATAGGTTGAGGTATTCACAGTAAGAAATTTACATTATGTGCAAGGGTGCTGCCAGCTTTTTTCACACAGTAGGCTTCTTTACTGAAATGGGAAAGGAGAGAATGGGAAGAAGAGAGAAAAGCACAAAGAATGGGAACTGGGAGCTCTGCAAATTTACTTTCTTTCATTTGACAAGTATGCCTCAAAAGAGGTCATCGCTTACTTATGAAAATACCTGTGCTTACACAGAGCACTTGTTACTAAGTGCTGCTTTTAAACACATTTTTAAGTTGTCCAAACTAAATTTTAGTTACATGGGATTTAGTACATGGGATTCAGATAAATGCTTTGGTGGATGTAAAATCCCACTAGGAAAAATACATTTCCTTTTAAGTAGAACAAGACCTTGAGGGAAACTGCATAACCAAAGTGGATATTATCAGAACTTGCCTGCCGCCAAGTCTGCATGTTAACAAAAAGCCAATACTTGAACTTCAGTTGCCACCAGTTCAACCCTTTGCTGATCTAGTCAATTTATTTGGCTTTTGTTATGGTCAAGGGTGTAGCATGTAATCACATTGGGAATGGTCAGCATGCAAATATAAATCTAATCAATTATATAGACCCAGTTTTAGTGTATGACCTACACAGAGTACTCTTTTCTGTTCTACTTTTAAGTCTTCATTAGTTTCTTTACCCTGTCAGTGGTGGAATAAGGATTCTTATCTCTTTATTGATATAATATGATTTTAAATGAGATAAAAGACATACTTAGACTTCTAATTAAATTGTTCATTTTACTTATATTTTCAGATAATGTATTTAAATTTCAGTTATCAAAATCAATATTAAATTAATTTTATTTAATTTACTGATTTATTTATTAAAATGCATTACATTTAGAAAATTTAACTTATAAGTTTTCCTTAATGGTACTATTGATTATTATTATTTGGTATAATAGAAGCTAGAAATTGCCTTCAAGTGCACAAGTGATGTTAAAAAGAAGATATAAAAGCCGGTTTAAAATAAACTACCATAAAGTGTGTATGATACTATATGAAATACTAATTGCTGACCTGAGAGTATATCCATGTCTGTATAATGTTTGTAAAATAAACTGTTGAAATAAATTGTTGCCCTAGAAAGTGCTTTTGGATCTTACAAAATAGTCACATTATTGCGGTATTGCTTTAATCAAGAGATTAACAATTTGACTCCATTCCGAGCAAAATATCTTCTAAATAATCACAGTGGACTAAGAGTAATCATATCTCTTTTGATGGGAATTGAACATAACATTTTATTTGAGATTAAAATAATCCCAGAAATGACTGACTTCAGTGTTTTTTTTTTCAATTTGATTTTCCTTTGAAGATTAATAGTTACTTTATAAAAACATAGGATAATTTTTCCCTTTTATGAGTTTGCATCTTATGGATTCTGATAATCTGTGCTAATATGCTCATGTGAATGGTGACTTCATATGTGGTATAGTTTTAACTAGAATTTGAAATTCAGAGAAAATATCAATGGAATGAGAACTTCATTGTCATTTGAGTTACATAAGATTGTATTCAAATACACAGTGAATCATGCTGTTGAATTACAGTCTCTTTATATATGAGTCTACAATAATGGAATATATTATGCCAGGTTCTGTGAAGTAATTGATAACTTAAATAAGAGGTTGTTACAGATATCTGTTTCTTCCTGTCTAAATGTAAGATATTTGACATTTTACAAATATAACAAAAGCTATACCTTAAACATTGTAAAATATATGTAAGTAAAGTGTAGATAATATGTATTAGTTACTTGAATTATAGCAACATCAATCTAATATGTCCTGAATTTAAAACATTAAAATAAAATAAATGTAGAATTTCTGGGATTTGAAGACAACTGTACCTAGGACTAATCTCCATGTTTCCTCTAACAGTAATGCTGAGGGAAAAGGAAACTACATAAAAATCATGGCTTCAGCATAACTTGAAGGCAGAGAGTGCCTGAACTTTGAAATAATATAAGTAGAGACAGGAAAAAAGAGCAAATCACAGCATGGAATTTCTCGCAGTCCTGCACTAACCACACCCTATGACAGGGCAAGTGGCAAGCAAAGACTGACCTAGAAACACTGAATGAAAGAGAGAAGAGAACGAACAGTGGATCCTAAGAATGATCTCGGTTTGTCACCAGGAAGACTAAGTCCCCTGATGTTTCAGTCTGAAATGCAAATTGCATCTGGCAGTTAGATGCGTGGACAAAATATGTCCCCAAGGAGGGACTAAGACATTCATATGATTTTAAATGACACTTCTTGAAACATGGGGGAAAAAAAAAAGTCAAAAAGGAAGGGAAAATGCTCTTTGGCTGTTAGATGCTGGAGGGGGAAGAAGCAAAAGAGAACATTTTAGGGCCTGCACATCCTAAGGGACCTGAAGCTTTAGAGGGCATGTTAACTCCGGTCCCATCATCAAAGCAAACAAAATAAAAACAAAAACAAAATATACTAAATAACTGAATTTGCTATACTCAGAGGATAAGGATGCCCAAATTAAGAAGCCTATAAACATCACAATAACACAAACATAAACAAGCAACAAAAAATTAACACCTCTTGCAAAAATCAGAAAACAAAATTCAACACTTTTATAAATTGAGTGGAATTTTCCCTAGAAGCACAAGCATAAAGCAGAAGAAAACTCGAAGACACCTCTCCAAGTGTGCTTAAGTATATTCAAGCAAATAATTTTTTAGACTTACAAAAAATTCAACTTAAGAGATTCAAAAACTAAGTGTATAAACAGACAAAAAAAAAGAATAAAGGGAATTCATTAAACTGAAGCAAGAAGTGAAAAAATACATCATTTTTCTTAAAAGTAAAGAATATATAATGCAGGTACCTAAGAGAAAATAAACTAAAAAAAAATATAAATAAAATACATTGAAGAAAGACAGGAAAACAACCAAGGGAGTGAAAACGAATTAGGGAAAGAAAATGGTTCAAGAGAAAGTAGGGGGAGGGGAAAACAGGCAAGAGGAATAACTTTGTTTTGGATTTTCTGAAGAAGAAAAATAAAACAATAGAATAGAATTAATATTTAAAATTATACTCTAAGAAGACTTTCTGGGGAAAAATCTGAATTTATATATTAATATGTCCCACTGGGTACCTGGGAAAATTAACCAAAACAATCAACTTGAAGATATATCCTAATATAGCTAGTACATTTTAAAGAAGAAAAAATCCTTAAGTCCCAGACAAAGTGATAAAACTTCTTATAATGAGAAAATGATTGTGCTGTCATCAGACTTTTCAAAAGCCACATATGAACAAAATACATACAAATGTAGCATTTTTTGTAATTCAGTGAAAAAAAGTTGAACCAAATAGCAGTCCTCCCAGTATCTGCAGGGGACTGGTTCCAAAATCTGAGGATACTCAATTCCCTTATATAGAATGATGTAGTATTTGCATATAACATCCTCCAGAATACTTTAAATCATCTCTAGATGGCTTATAATACCTAATACAATGTAAATGCTATGTAATTGCCAGCCTGTGACATATTCAAGTTTTGCTTTTTGGAACTTTCTGGAATTTTTGGGGGGGGAATATTTTTCATTCATGGTTGGTTGAATCCATGGATGTGGAACCCAGGAATATGGAGGGCCGCTGTATTTTGTGACAAGTCCACCTAAAAAATCAAGGATATAGAAAAATTATTTTGTATATATAAAAATGTAGGGAATTCTATTTCTATGAGGAATCTAATATTTGATTTTGCAACTTTTTTGTGCCTAACTTTATTTAAATTTATTAAGTTAAACATTGAAAAATAAGAAAATCACTTCAGAAGGATATAATAATAGTTCTATGAACCAATAAACATGTTTTGAATATAGAAATTTGTCCAGTGTTAATAATCATATATAAGGTTGTTTATCTTTATCATATAGTGGGAGTCAGATAAGGTGGAGTGAGAAGGTAGAAGAAAAGGTTATAAATGCCATGGAAATACATTGTCATTATTTTATTTGAAATTTTTGGAATATATCCAAATGCAAATAAAATGTATATTTCAAAGACTATTGTGAACAAACATTTTGGTGTTCTTTGACTTACTTTAATCAGGAAAGATAATCAAAATTTGATCACACCTATAAGAGAAGATAGGAATAAATGGGATAGAGATATTAAATTGAGATTTATCATTCGGTTACAGCTCTAGAGATATGCACCTGTTTAGCACCTAAATATTAATCTATAACTATATTTTCATTACCAATTGATAGATATTTCATGGTTATTATTTGTGTACGTAGGCAGATTTTCCTTTTATCCAGTGATACCTGGAGTTCATATAAACTCAAAGTTTGATATTTAAGTAAATATGCAGAACATACTTAGCATTGTATCCTTAAATAAGTCTATAACCAACAGAATTACCAAAAATTATCCAGTTTTCAAACTAAAACATTTTGTGAGCATCTCCTAGTATTACAGTTTTTAAGCCAGCCCTAGCAGCTGAATTTCTGAAATTGGCACTTCTCCAAGTAGCACGCTTCGTGCAAATGAACCCAGATGAAAAGAATTGAAAATAGCTAGTATGTCTGGTTAACATTTTTGTAACTGCATAAGCAAACAGAACATGAGATATTTATCTTTCAAAACATAACTGGTGGGGCTTCCCTGGTGGCGCAGTGGTTGAGAGCCCCCCTGCCGATGCAGGGGACACGGGTTCGTGCCCCGGTCTGGGAGGATCCCACATGCCGCGGAGCGGCTGGGCCCGTGAGCCGTGGCCGCTGGGCCTGCGCGTCCGGAGCCTGTGCTCCGCAAGGGGAGAGGCCACAGCAGTGAGAGGCCCGCGTACTGCAAAAAAAAAAAAAGCCAAAACAAAACAAAACAAAAAAAAAACATAACTGGTAACTACTGTATCTTTACACAACAATATTAAGATGAGTATTTGGGGGTTACTCTTTAACAACAGAATTTTATTCATGATATTCAAATGATAAATTCATTATTAATCTATCATTAATATAAGAATATGTCAGCAATTTAGTCTCACAACAAACACTTTAAAATCTGTGTTAATACTTAGATAATAGGAATAAAGGAAACAATATCAAGTGCTTGTTTAACATCCCATCCTTTTGCAAGTTTATTCAGAAATAGTGCTTAGCTAATTATACATTATAACTGAAACAGCCAGTGAATGGAATGTGTAATCAGAAAGCAAATGCAAGTTACTGAAAAATCAATTAATGTCAAATTTACAAAATAAACTAGTTTTTGAATATGAAATAATTATTTTCATCCTTTACATACTAAAATAGTGTTGCCAAGTATGAATATATTCAATATGAAAATATTTTATGATTTCATCATGTTACAAACAAAGCTTGCATAAACATGTAGGGAGAATATTACTTGAGGTTTATCCAGGAATGGCAGACATACAATCTCCCCCTTAATGGAAACCTGTGAATACAGCATTGCACTCACCTCATAGCAATATCTGCTTGTAAATGGAATAGTAACAAATTTAAAACTGAATTTCAACAATTCTTATTTAGGAATTGTGATGAGAAAAATTATATGCTTCAATATTAGTGATTTGTTCCCTTTCTCAGCTTTACTGCAGACAATCTCAGTGCACGGTGCTCAACTGCTTCATGACAGACTCTCTTTATTGCAGGCAGTGTGCAAAAGGCCCTCTTCTGATTTCTGCCAGATTCATCAGAATAACAAAGCTAAGGCATATATTTGTATGTCTATAGCTGAACAGAGATCACCCAAACATTTTACATACTATATTCCCTTTAGATATTCATAACACAATAACATTAACCTTTGATGTAACAGGCTTATTTTCCTGAAACAAGAGTATAGTTCAATTTAATAGTAGTAAAACTACACATTTAGGTACCAAAGTGAAAGAAAGCATCTTACCATAAGACACACACAGCTTCTAATTATTCTATATTCATCCTTTGTAAATTGTGTCTCCAAAGAGTTTGAGAACATAGAAAGTTTGTTCCTCAGACATGGACTAATGCATCTTTTCTTTTATTCTGTCAGCATTGGTGTTATTTATCATTGGACATTTTTCAACATTTTTCTTAGTTACGATTGTAAAATGTGTACTATGGAAAATGCATGAATTTTCATGCCATGTTGAAATGTATTACCTCTTATTACCTATTTTTCCACAGGCTTGTATCCATATTCTGAGGGCACAAAAAGATTCTTAATATTAGAGTTCAATTATGACATGAATAACTTTGTTGATTTCACTCAGTGTTTTGTTACTTCAAAACAGTTATTGGTTATTGCTAAATCAACTCAACTGATGAATTGACTAAAAATGCTGGCAAGTTCTCAAACAGTGGTTGGGTATGTTAGGTGTGCTTTAGAATATTTCTAATTGTTTCCAGACTTTGAATTTGAAAAGTAACAGAAATAGAGTGTCTTATTTTAATTCTGTCAATGATCAGTATTAAACGAACAACTACCAAAAAATCACTGTGGTTTTATTAAGCAAAAAATGTTTTATCAACAAAAATGTAGGAAAAAAAGAATTATAAAGGATAATCATTTCAGTCAAATCACTTTCATATTTATGAAACATCTAAAATAATGTCTTTATTTTCTCATCTTTGATCAGTGATGAAAATTATTTTTAATAAATAAGAATTACCTCTTCACTTTTTTAACCACTCCTCTAGACTGAACTAAAGTGTCTATACTTCCCAATTAACATTTATTCAGTACCCCAAGTTAAAGATTTCAACACTGAAACAGATTTCAGTAATATAGGACACCTAGCATGAAAATATGCTCAGTGATGAATATGTTGGCATTTTGGCAACATAGCACTTTAAACTTGTGCCTGGTGAAATTATTTTATCCAGCATTTAGACTGTTTTCTTCAGCATCGTCCTGGAGTACACATTGTCTTGCATAATTACATATTTTCACTATCTCTCTTCTTCTCATAGAATGTAAGCTCTAGTTGAGCAGTGACTGTCTTTTTGTTGTTGTTTGATTCTACATCCTCAGGGTTGAGAAAAATAATGGAATGTTGTTCGTATTCATAAATATAGAAATACAATTTTTAAGTGAGCGAGCACTTAAAAACTAGTCATGTCTCATATCATATATCATTTGTTCATTAATTTAAACTTTTAATCATTATATATGTATTATTAAAAGTAAAGGAGGAACAATTATGAACCTAAAACTGCTCTAAAAGCAAAAAAGTCTTAAGACAAAGTGATGAAAAAAGAAAAACATTTCTGATACAATGTCTTCACATCATAGTTGATACATTTTTCATATCTCTTTATGTGCCAGGTATATTAGAGTACCCATGTGTATAGAACGAGTAGTCAAACAGATTTAACATAGTCCAAAATTCAGTGAATGGGCAGTCTTTAAACATTAGAAGCAACCCCAAGTAGCTGTCACTAGAGATGAAATGCATTTATAGTACCCAGGAACTGTCCGGGAATCAATGTTTTTTATCCAACAGAGGGTACATTTCACATAAAATTGAATGATGAATAAAACAAAACCAACATATATTTTATATCAGAGGGTTAAAGAGAGGTCACAGAATACAGAGACAGAAGGCAAAAAGAAAAACAAAACTTTGGAATCTGTATTGCAGTGAGCATTGTTAGATTGTAATTGAAGGAAATAGAGTTTCCTTTACAGTGCAGTTAGTTATGACCATGCACTTCAAGTGAGTTGTCAGCCAATAAAAATGAGAGAAGAGTGACATCATGGAAATAGTGTTAAGATATCTGATAAGAAAATAGTCCCTGGTCAGTGACCAACGTAGATCAAGCACTAAGTGAGATTCATATGCTAAGAGTAAGAGGAATTCAGTAATGAAAGAAAAATATTATGAAAAGGAATTTTTTATTTGTAACTTTCAGAGTTCCCTGGGCAAAATTTGAAGCTAATCCCTCACCTTCAGAGCACGAGCAGAACCCAATGAAAGAGGCAGACCACCCCAGATTGGTAGGTGTCAGTTTTAATAAGCCAGGAAACTTAGTTATGTACAAGGCTTGTTGACAGTATCCTCAAGACAAGTAAATTTCCAATTCGTCCACCAGAACCTTATAAGTTTTCATAGAGGCCTTAATGGGCCTTCAGTCACATATACCACCCAGAAGGGGGCAACAACATGTTACTCTCTCAAGGCTGTGTCCTTGAAAACTGCTCCCACTGTGGAAATGGTAGACAGAATGTACATTTCAAGACAGGAGAGGGGTGAAGACCCTCCTATTGCCTGAGTCCAGCTTAAGGGTCAACCAATGGTCACATCTCTCAGTGACATCCTCCAACAGGAACAGAAAGAAATGATATTTTTTTCCTTAAAGATGTAAAAAACTTGTCATTGTCTTCAGTTATGAGAGGAAAAGAAAATCAATGTCAAAACTCTACTGCTGGGCTTCCCTGGTGGCGCAGTGGTTGAGAGTCCGCCTGCCAATGCAGGGGACACGTGTTTGTGCCCCGGTCTGGGAAGATCCCACATGCCGCGGAGCGGCTGGGCCCGTGAGCCATGGCCGCTGAGCCTGCGCGTCCGGAGCCTGCAACGGGAGTGGCCACGACAGTGAGAGGCCCATGTACCGCAAAAAAAAAAAAATAAACTCTACTGCTGAGTATAAGTAGATAATTTATTAAATTATGTTAGAACGATAAATAAAATAAATAGTATTAGTTCTACATCATGTCCTCAAGGTTTTTTTCAAATAAGTCGGTTATCAGTTTCTTGGTACCATGTTTTAAGAACTAAGACATTTTGGGAATTTGTGTATAGAGTGGTATCTAACTGGTTTTGTCCTTGCCATCAAGGCTTCTCTGCCCTTCATCTGCAGTGTTGTCAGCACACCCCTACTGCAGCCTGTGTTCTCACTCCCTTTCTGTTTCTGTGTGGATTTACTAATACATAATCCAAGCAAGACACTTAATAGAGACTTTTTACAGAATATCATTTCTTATTTCTTTCCCAAAATTTTCTAAATCAGCTTCAAAAGTAACCACTAAAGATGGTAGAAGATTACTAAAATGAAGTTGATTATAATCGTCAAGCCAAAATAATTGTTTCTATCATGGATACTTAAATGCGTGACAGAACAAAATGCAACCTATTTTTGCCCAGAGAGGCTTCAGAATCAGATTAGTCCAAGAAAGGTGACTTTGTTTATTTCAATTATCTTAACAATTCAATTCTGGGTTTATTGTAATTTAACTCTACTCTGGTTTGATTCATTCTTTCAAACCTAAGTAATTGGATTCAGTTTTCTGAATTAGCTAATATTCTCTCAGAATCATAATATTATGGATCTGGTAGATATAAAGAACACAATTTAAAATATTCCTTAATGCCAGGACAGTTTAACCTGCATATATATAATATGTTTATAAATATACAAAATAAAAGGCACTCTGAAAGAAGGACATAGACAGGGCAGTTACCTATGTTTAAGCACTTTAAATTCCATTAAACAGAAATTGAAACATCATTAAGTGTCTTCCAATTTGTGTTAAAAGGTAGAAAGTGCAAGAATTACTCATCCCATTCTAACAGAGTAGAAGCAATACAAATTTTAAAATCCTATTTTATGTATATGTATATATATGGATGTGTGTATGTATTATTTGTTTATTTTTACCGTCAGAATGCTGAGGACTCATCAAAGAAACCTGCCTAAATAAATGTCAAGATGGAATGTGCAGCTTCCAGGAGAGAAGAGATATATGGGAGCTTCCATCCCTGTGGCCACTGGATAAGTGAGGAGCAAACACACCACAGAGAAGCGTAAGGAGTAGGTCAAACTTTAATACCCATTTAATAGCTGCACGTGGCCTGCTTTGAGGAGTGGGATTCTGAAACAGCACATCCACATCCAAATGCCGGTTCTTTCCCAGGGCCTTTGACAGTTGTATGGTTTCAGTGCCCCTCAAGACAACAGCAAGGCAGGAGGGCTTGGAGAAACCCACGCCCAGGTGACCAGACCTTTAGCTCTGTGTGCAAGGCCACAGATTGTCCAAGGGTAAGGCAGCGCAGGGCAGAAAGCTAAGAAAGTTCCCCTGCAGACATGTACCAAAAGCTCCATGGCCCACAAGGGACTGGGGCAGGCCAGGAGGACAGAAGGGAAACAGTGGATGCTCAAGGGCTTCCCTCCAGGCAGGGGGTGGAGGCAGAAGTACTGTTGTTTCAGCTGCTCTTTTCCCTAGCCCATCTGTGTGGATTGTAACACGTAGGTTCTCTAAGCAAGCAAAAAACTCAAAACACCCATCCACATTCATCCTCTTTCTCTCATCCTAAAAAAAGAATGTCGTTGTAATTCAGAATCCTCCCCTTCCATTTATTATGGTTGACAGCAGTGGTTCTGTGAGTGAACACCCTTGGAACATATTGTAATTATTGCTAGACAGTTTTTGTTGTCGCTAATGAAGTCAAAGCATCATTTAATAAACATAATATGCCTTAGAGGATGATATCTAACCCTAGTATAGCAGCAAGGTTGGGGATTTTAATAGGCTTTATACAGGCTTCTACAAACCATTCCAAATTTCCTTTAACACAAGTAGTGGAACATAGCTAATTTTATATGCAATACTCAGATGAGTTAATTGGAAATGGGTCTTGATTATTAAGGTTTCACCTATTTTATCTTGTTTAATGAGGACAAAATTGACAACGCTAAAACAGATAATTCAACATCGACTTAATTTGCTCATTGCACAGAATCTTTAAAAAGTCTGCTAGGATTTTGATTAGGATTGCATTAAATTTACAGATTAATGTAGAGAGTATTGACACCTTACATGTACTGATTCTTTTATTTCATGACCATGGTGTGTATATACTTTCATTAATATAGGTATTCTTTAAATTCACTTAACAATTTTTATAGGAAAGAGTGTATATTTGCACATATACTGTTACATTTATCATTAACCATTTCATTTTCAGATATTCCTTTAAATGGCATTGCTTTAATTTTTTTTCCAGTTTTTTTCCCTATTATAGAGAAATATAGTCAATTTTGTATAATAATGTGGAAACCTACAACTTTGCTACAATTATTTATTAATTCTGCTTTTTTTATTCTTTAGAATTTCCTACAAAGACAATTATATCATCTTTCTTTCAGATATGTGCATCTTTTGTTTATTTTATTTGCTTATTGCACTAGCCAAGCTCTTCAGTAAAATATAGAACATAAGTGATGATAGTGAACACTGTCTTTTTCCTGATCTTAGGCAGAATCAAATAGTCTTTCAACATTAAGTTCAGTCCCAGCTATCAGCTTTTCATAGTGTTGTGAATAGCCCGAGAATGTTCCAATCCATTCACTATAGTCTAAGCTTTATTGTTATGAATGGACACTGAATTCTGTCAATTTTTTCTACTTTTATTGGGGTTATTTAAAGATGTTATCTCATTTATTATATTAATATGTTGAACCATATTCACTGATTTTTAATATTAAAAGAACTTCCATTCCTGGAATAAACCCCACTTGATCACTCTGTATTATCTATTTTCATCAGTTTTGTACATTGCTGAATTTGATTTGCTAACATTCCGCTAAGGGGTTTTGGCAGCACTCTATTTTTTTTCTATTTTGTAGTATGTTTTTCTGAGTTTGATATCAGTAAAACTGTTGCCTCATAAAATGATATGGGATTGCTGGGTCATAACGTAGTTCTATTTTTAGTTTTTTAAGGAACCTCCATACTGTTTTCCATGGTGGCTGCATCAATTTACATTCCCACCAACAATGTAAGAGGGTTCCCTTTTCTCCACACCCTCTCCAGCATTTATTATTTCTAGATTTTTTGATGATGGCCATTCTCACTGGTGTGAGGTGATACCTCATTGTACTTTTGATTTTCATTTCTCTAATAATTAGTGGAAAACCATAATTCCAAAGG
Organism: Neophocaena asiaeorientalis asiaeorientalis; assembly: GCF_003031525.2. Taxonomy (NCBI): domain Eukaryota; kingdom Metazoa; phylum Chordata; class Mammalia; order Artiodactyla; family Phocoenidae; genus Neophocaena; species Neophocaena asiaeorientalis. The sequence continues at coordinate 448,368 of NW_020175390.1, read as the reverse complement.
ACACATGCCCCCAATGTCCATAGCAGCACTATTTACAATAGCCAGGACATGGAAGCAACCTAAATGTGTATCAACAGAGGAAGGGATAAAGAAGATGTGGTACATATATACAATGGACTATTACTCAGCCATAAAAAGGAACGAAATTGGGTCATTCTTAGAGACATGGATGGACCTAGGGAGTGTCATACAGGGTGAAGTAAGTCAGAAAGAGAAAAACACATATTGTATATTAATGCATATATGTGGAATCTAGAAAAATGGTATAGATGACCTTATTTGCAAAAGAAATAGAGACACAGATGTAGAGAACAAATGTATGGATACCAAGGGGGAAATAGGTGGGTGGGAGGAATTAGGAGATTGGGATTGACACATATACACTATTGATGCCACATATAAAATAGACAACTGAGGGGAATGTTCTGTTTAGCACAGGGAACTCTACTTAATGTACTGTGGTGTCCTAAATGGGAGGAAAATCCAAAAGGGAGGGGATATATGTATATGTATGGTTGATTCATTTTACTGTGCAGTTAGAAGCTAACACAACATTGTAAAGCAACTATACTCCAATAAAAACTAATTTAAAAAATGATATGGGAAATGTTTTATAATCACCTATATTCTTAAAGAGTTTATGTAAAATGGGCATCAATTTTTTCCCAAAGTATTTGACAGAATTCACCAGCATCCATAAATGGCTACAGTTTTTATGGGCAAATGTTTAAATACACAACACACTGAAAGTCTATAATAGATATAGGACTTCTGAGGTCTCTATAGTCATTTTTGGAAAGTTCAAGAACTTTTCAATGTCTTTTACATTGCTAAATTTGTTAGCATAAAATTTCTCATAGTATTTCCTTATTAGCCTTTTAATGTCTGCATGAACTGTAGGAATGTCTCCTCTTTTGTACCTTGGCACTTTGTTCCCTTTTTTGCTTGGTTAACCAAGCTAGATCAATTTTATTTATTAATTTTTTTAAACTGAACTTTGTATCTCATTGATATCTTTTAAATATTCTATTTAAAAATGAATTTTCTTGATATTTCATTTTTTATTATATCCTTCCTGCTTTAGTTTACTCTTTCTTTCGTAGTTTCTTAGGGTGAAAGCTTAGGTTATTGTTTTCGAACCAGTATTTTCCATTACCGAAAATTTGTTATTTTGTGTTTAATTTTCATTTAGTTCAGTATATTTTCTAACTTCCTTGGTGATACCTTCTTTAATCCCTGAGTTATTTAAAATGCCTTCTTTAATACGCAATTATTTTATCCCAGATGCCTTCTGTGATTGATTTCTAATTAATTCTGTTGTTATGGAATATTTTTGGCAAAGCAAATACAGTTGACCACAAAGGGGGCTTAGGAGTGCCAACCTTCTGAACAATTGAAAATCTGAGTATAACTATTAGTCAGCTCTCTGTTTACATGGTTTTTCTGTATCAGAGGTTCCAGATCCATGGATTCAGCCAACTGTGGATATAGAGTACTGTAGTATGTATTTATTGAAAAATATCAGCCTATAAGTGGATCCACACAGTTCAAACCTGTGTTGTTCAAAGGTCAACTGTACTTCACATGACCTCAGTCAGTTTAAATATATTAAGACTTATTTTATGGAATAACATATGGTCAATCTTGGTGTGATGGTTAATTTTACGTATGAGCATGATTGGCCGGGAGGTGTCCAGGTTACACATTATATCTGAATGTGTCTGTGGGTATTTCCAGGTGAGATTAGCGTTTGAATTAGTGGACTCTGTAAAGTAGATTGTCCTCCCTAATGTGAGTGGGCATTAGTCAGTCCATTGAGGGCCTGAGTAAAACAAAAAGCAGGAAAGAACTGGGATTTACACCATCAGCTCCCTTGTTCTCAGGGTTTTGGAATCAGGCTAAAATACACAACCACTTTTCCTAGGTCTCCAGCTGGCAGAAGGCAGATTGTAGGACTTCTCAGCCTCCATAATCACATCAACCAAATTCTTATAATAAATCTCCTTTATAGATGCAAACTGGATGTATATATGTATGTATGTACATATATGTACATATAGATACACAAATACATATGTGAATATTGTGTGTATATATGTATATATGTACATACACGTACATATACATATATTATTTGTTCTGTTTTTCTGAAGAACTCCAACGAATCCACTTGGCAAATATCCCCTGTTCTCTTAAAAATGGATTGTTTATTCTGTTAATATTGAGTGTAATGTTCTACAAATGTTAATTAGGTCATGTTGTTTGATAATGTTGCTCAAGACTTCTACACCCTTACTAAATTTTTCCACTTGTATATCAATTACTGAGAGAGAAGAATTGAAATTCCAACTATATATGTGGAGTTTCCTATTCCTCCAAACAATTTATCAGTTTTTCCTTCCTATATTTAACAGCTCTGTTCTTAGGTGCTTGCACATTTAGAAGTTTTCATCTTTTTGATGTATTTACCCACTTAACATTATGATTATCTCTCAATATCCTTTCTAATATGGAAAAATCTAAAATGCATTTTTTAATATATAGGCATTCCAGCTTACTTATGATTAGTTTATATAAAATATATCTTTTCTATCCTTTTTTATCTTAATCTTTTTTTTGCGGTACGCGGGCCTCTCACTGTTGTGGCCTCTCCTGTTGTGGAGCACAGGCTCCGAACGCGCAGGCTCAGCAGCCACAGCTCACGGGCCCAGCCACTCCGTGGCATGTGGGATCTTCCCGGACCGGGGCACGAACCCGTGTCCCCTGCATCGGCAGGAGGACTCTCAACCACTGCGCCACCAAGGAAGCCCATGTTTCTTTTTAATTTAAAATGGGTTTCTTGAAAACTGCAAATTTTTGAGACTTCTTTTTTCGTCTGATTTGAAAATATTTGCTTTCTATTTGAAACGTTATAGCATTTACTAATAAATTAAATATTTCTATTTTCAATATTTGTTAATGATATTTTGATACTCTTATTCAGTGTGTCACACTTTTTAAAAATATTTTTTTCTCTCTTTTGGGTTGAGTATTGTATTAGTTTGCTAGGGCTGCCACAACAAAGTCCAACAGACTAAGTGGCTAAAACAACAGAAAATTATTTCCACAGAGTTCTGGAAGTAAGAAGTCCAAGATCAAGGTGTTGTCAGGGTTGGTTTCTGTTGAGGCCTCTCTCCTTGGCTTAGAGATGGCCTTCTCCCTCTGTCTTCACATTGTTTTCCCTGTGCATGTCTTTGTTCTAATTTCCTACTCTCCTATGACCAGTATGGACACTGGTCATATTGGGTAAGGGCCTGCTGCCCCAGTGATGATATTTTAACTTAATTATTCCTTAAAAAACCCTGTCTCCAAATAGAGTCACATTCTGATGTGCTGAGGGTTAGGACTTCAACATATGAATTTTGGGGGTATACCATTCAGCCCATAAAAGGTAAATATTTTAGGGTTCCATTTGTATTTCCACAGTTGCTTCTTTTGTTATATCACTGTGTGTTATTTACTTCTTCGTTTATTAGCCTAAAATTTAAAATACATACCTGTAACTTATTACTTTATACCTACAAATAATATTAAGCTAACTCAGTTTAAGATAGGAAACTTACAATATTCTTTTATTTCTCTTCTCTGGTCATTTGTACTCTTTTTGTTATAATGTTCTCTTACAATCCCAAACTCACTGCTGTTATTCCTGCTTTGAAAACTGAATTTCTTTTAAATAAAAATTTTAAGTGATAGAAATTTCTCCTCTGTTTATTTCTGTTTGGTACTCTAATGAAAATATATTAGAACTCTTGATATTAACTCACAAGTTACTGAGGCTCTGTTCAGTTATTCAGCCTTGTTTTTCCTCTCCCTCTGTCCTTTGTTTACATAATTTTGATGGCTGTGTCTACCAGTTCACTGATGGTTATTTCTGTAATGTTTAAGTTGCTCTTAATTCCAACTAGTGTATTTTAAAATTTCAAATAGCATATATTTCTTCTCCTGAAATTCCATTTTTGTCTTTTAATAATTTTCCATTAATCACATATTTATATCCATGCTTTCTTTTATATATTTAGCCTAATGATCATACTTCTAATAGCATTTTATGAACCTTGTCTACTAATTTCATCATCTCTACCATTGATTGGTTTTCTATTATTTATTGTTTACTCTGCTAACTGCATCAGATGTTATTGCATTGTTGCATGTCTAGTAATTTTTATTGGATTCTAGTAATTTTTATTGGATTGGGCCTTTACATTACTGAGTGCTATATTTTTTTAATTTTGTTTTTCTCCATATTGAGTATATAATGCTTAAAGGAGTTACGACACATATAGTCTCCCTGATCAATTCGAAATTGTTTTAAAAACATATATTAGAAAGATTTTTACGTAGCTTTTACTCTAAGACTAATTTAATATTGCTACTAATGCTGGACCATTCTTGGGTCTACTGAATATCATGGATGATAAATGAATACTGTCCACTTTGGATGAAAAAAAATGTTTTCAAGCTCTGCGTGAAATTTGTAAATTATTCAGACTATAGCTACCTGATTAGTTTTTGGCAGTCATGTGCAGTTTCATCATATCTTAGTATTTAGCCACAGGTTCAAGGGGACTATTATACTGAGTCCTGGAGCTTTTTCTTTGTATGGCATCCTCCTCTTAGATGTGCATCTAACAGATTTCAGTCATTGTCCCTGAAATTTAGTCTCCATCATATTGAATGAGTAATATCACCATGCTCTGTTTAGGATACCCCTCTCTGCACCATGGCCCCAAAAGTATTTCCATTCTGGTGAGGGTCAAATTTCTGTATTGTATCTTTTCCAGTTTCTGAAAATTATTGTTCTATATATTATGTGACAGATTTTCTAGCTATTCATTGTAGGTTAATCCTGGTTCATTATGATTGATACATAATGTTTGATAACAGACACTGAAAATAAAGTTCCAAGCATCTTAAGAAGTAAGAATAGCACAGCATTTTTCCCCCAAATGATGAATTTACAGGTCTTCTATTTTATGTATTCCATAATTAATAGAGAATTTGAAAGTAATCCCTATATTAAAAAAAGTCTATGTATTTAAAGAAATATGAAGATATATGATGTCTCAGGCAAAATTGAGGCTTTTATATTGATTTTACTATTATCAACATAAAGTCATTAATATTTAATTTCACTTACACTTTTGTATAAATAAATTTTAAAAACTCCTGATAATTCAAAAGTCCTACAAGATAAAATTATATCAGAGGGCTTCCCTGGTGGCGCAGTGGTTGAGAGTCCGCTTGCTGATGCAGGGGACATGGGTTCGTGCCCCGGTTCGGGAGTGGGCCCGCGTACCCAAAAAAAAAAAAAAAAAAAAAAAAAAAAATTATATCAGAATTATCCAATAATTGAAAGTTTAGGGGTTTCATATCATCAAACTTGTTAGTAAGAGTGAAGTCACAACTTACAAATAAATAAAAGAAAAAGAACATCACTGTCAATCCTAAAGTTATAAATATGCATTTAAATTTCATTATGAAAACTCAGCACCTACTTATCTGGAAATTTAGATGGGGTGTTAGAACTGTTAGACAAAGACAACTAACCAAAGATTGTAAAAAATAATGGAAGACCTTGAAATTTCCATATTCATTAAGGAATTTGAATCTATATTTATACAACCTCCATTAAGTACTTCAGGAATCTTATATGATTTCCTGAATGCTTCCAAACATCAAAGAAAGACAAAATAATCACATATAAATTATTGAAGAGAAGAGTATGAGAGGAAATATCCTAAATCATTTTATGAGGACTCCATATTCTTTATACCAAAGTCTAACTAAGATTTTGAAAGAAAATAAAATTATGTTATCCTTATTGAAGAATATTTTAAAATTACAAGAAAATATTAGCAATCAAATTAGTGCTGTAATAGTGAAGCAGAACAGAGAGGCTGAAAATAATCTCACACACATAAAGAAGTTCAATTAATAATCAAAGTTAAAATGCATGGCAATGTCTTTTCAATTAATGAGGCTGGAGCAATTGGTTATCTATAAGAAAAAATAATTTTCCTGACCCCTAAATCATACTGCAGAAACAAAATTTTATATGAATGTTCATTTGAAATATAAATAGTGAAAAATAAAGCATTTGACTATCTTGATTACTTGAAGTAGGGATAGAAGTCTTAAACAGGAGACAAACCTCATAAAGTATTTTCACTACTGGAGGAGACTGTTAATTTGAACTACTTGTGAATTAAGGAATTTTTGCATCAAAATTTATGATTAGAAGAGTAAAATAGCAAACACTTAGCAAGAATATGACTGTTATTTATATAAACTTGAATGTGTGTGTATGTGTGTATGATATAATAGCGTTTACATCATCTATCTGTTTACGTAAGGAAGAATGACTTACACCTAGTATTTATGAAGAATTCTTACAAACTTTGAGAAAATGACATCCATCAATCCTATAGAAAAAGGGCATGGTTTTTGAACAAGCATTTTGCCACAAAGAAAGATATCAACCTCAAATAGCCAAAACAATCTTGGGAAAGAATGGAGCTGTAGGAATCACACTCCCTGACTTCAAACTATACTACAAGTGTAAAGTAATCAAAACAGTATGGTGCTGGCTCAAAAATAGACATATAGAGCAATGGAACAGTATAGAAAGCCCAGAAATAAACCCACTCACTTATGTTCAATTAATCTATGACAAAAGAGGCAAGAATCAATGGAGAAAAGACAGTCTCTTCAACAAATGGTGCTGGGAAAACTGGACAGGTACATGTAAAAGAATGAAATTAGAACATTCTCTAACACCATATACAAAAATAGACTCAAATGGATTAAAGACCTAAATGTAAGACCAGATATTATAAAACTCCTAGAGGAAAACATAGGAAGAACACTCTTTGACATAAATTGCAGCAAGATCTTTTCTGATCCACCTCTAGAGTAATGAAAATAAAAACAAAAATAAGCAAATGGGACCTAATTAAACTTAAAAGCTTTTGCACAGAAAAGGAAACCGTAAATAATATGAAAAGACAACTTACAATTTGGGAGAAAATATTTGCAAATGATGCTGCTGACGAGGGATTAATTTCCAAAATATACAGACAGTTCATACAGCTCAATATGAAAACAAACAAACAAACAAAAACAACAACAAACAACTCAATCAAAAAATGGGCAGAAAAGCTAAATAGACATTTCTCCAAAGAAGGCATACAGATGGCCAACAAGCACATGAAAAGATGCTCAGTACAGCTAATTATTAGAGAAATGGAAATCAAAACTACAATGAGGTATCACCTCACACCAGTCAGAATGGACATCATTTTAAAAGTCTACAAATATTAAATGATGGAGAGGGTGTGCATAAAAGGGAACCCTACTGCACAGTTGGTGGGAATGTAAATTGGTGCAGCCACTATGGAAAACAGTATGGAAGTTCCTTAAAAAACTATAAATAGAGTTACCATTTGATCCCGCAATCCTACTCCTGGGCATATATCTGGATAAAACTATAATTTGAAAAGATACATGCATCCAAATGTTCATAGCAGCACTATTTACAATAGCCAAGACATGTAAGCAACCTAAATGTCCATCAGCAGAGGAATAGATAAAAGAGTTGTGGTATATATACAAAATGGAATATTACTCAGCCATATAAAATAATGAAATAATGCCATTTGCAGCAACAATGGATGGACCTAGAGATTATCATATTAAGTGAAGTAAGTCAGAGAAAGGTATCATATGATATCACTTATATGTGGTATCTAAAAAAGTGATACAAATGAACTTATTTACAAAACAGAAACAGACTCACAGACATAGAAAGCAAACATATGATTACCAAAGGGGAAAGGGGTGGAAGGGATGAATTGGGAACTGGGGGTTAGCAGGTACACACTACTATATATAAAGTAGATAAACAACAAAGACCTACTATATAGCACAGGAAACTATATTCGATATCTTGTAATAACCTATAATGGAAAGGAATGTGAAAAAGAATATATATATACATACATATATATATATAAATATATAAAACTGAATCACTTTGCTGTACACCTGAAAACTAATACAACATTGTAAATTAATTATACTTCAATTTTAGAAAATGTTTCAAAGAAAGATATCAAAATTGCCTACAACATAAGGTACCACTATACAATAATTAGAATTATTAAAATTAAAACAGCTGAAAGTTTTTTAAAAAATATTGTCTGGGATGTGGAACAACTAGGACATTTATCATTGCTGATTGGAGTGTAAATTAGTACAACCACTTTAAAATCTTTAGGCAGTTACTGTAAGCATAAGCATGATCTCTGCTCTCAGAATTTTGCTACTGTATATATATATACTCAAGAGAATACCTACTTTTGTAGTAGATATTGCCTAAAGATTTCAAAGTGGTTGTACTAATTTACACTCCAATCAGCAATGATAAACGTCCTAGTTGTTCCACATCCCAGCTAGTGGGAAGTAGCCGCATAGCACAGGGAGATGAGCTCTGTGCTTTGTGACCACCTAGAGGGGTGGGAGGGAGGGAGACGCAAGAGGAAAGGGATATGGAGATATATGTATATGTATAGCTGATTCACTTTGTTATAAAGCAGAAACTAACACACCATTTTGAAGCAATTATACTCCAATAAAGATGTTAATTAATTAAAAAAAGAGAATATCTACTTTTGGCAGCAAAAAGGCAAGTAATATACATGGAAGAAATATTATTAGCGGCCAAAATGGCAGTAATCCAAATATCACTCAAAGATAGAATGGATAATCAAAGTGCAGTATTTTCATAAAATGCAATTCTATATATTAACGTAAATTAACAAACCATTGACACACATAATACCACTGAAGAATCTTATAGAAGACTCTCACAAATACAGCACTGAGTGAAAGAACTGAGCCAAGAATGCTTATACACTTTGATTCTTATGGTCAAAATAAGCAGCACTGAGTCATAGTGATAGAAGTTGAAATCTTAGTTATCTGTTTCAGGAAAGAAGGTAATTGCCTTCAGTATGAACTTCTGCTATGCTTATAATTTTCTCTTTCTTGATCTAGAGAATGGATATAATGTTGTGATGACTTAAAAAAATCATCAAGCTACTCACTTTCAGTGCCTCAAAAATACTGTATGTCAACCATTTGGGGAACATTTTATATAGATATTTTTCCTTCCATCAAGTTTTTGCTCATAATTTTTAAAATAGGAAAATCAAATTAGACAGGACAGGGATTGGTTATTGGTATGAAAGCTGAGAAAATTATTTTAATTATATTCTCTGAAGCTGTTATATGGACAGAAATGAGGAAATAACTTGCTTAGCAATCTGATATGTGGTAAATTAAAAATAAATATTTTTCAGAGGAATTTATTTTATTTTCATTCTTTTAAGATATGATTAAGAAGAGAGAAGTAGACTGTAAGGTTGAGAATAATTTATTTCAAATCTGAGAATGTTTTTTGATATAAAATTGAGAAAAAATATACTATGAAGAGGATAAAATTTGGTTATTAAGGATGTTATAGAATAAAATAGTCTGCTGGAAATATTTCCCATACTGTTGTAAAATTTAAAGCAATCATAAATTAAATTTTTAAAAAATTGTAGAAAATAACTGTAAATGATCATAATTTTAAAACAAATTCTGTAGAGTTACACATTTTTGTGTGTTCACTAAAAATAATTAATTTGGAGAATAGTTTTTATTTGAAGAAACGTTTAGAGGAACATGACATGCTGAGGACCCTAGAACTTTGAAAACCATCAGATGAAATTTAGGGTAAATCTGCATGATTACTGAATTTCATTCATTGTATAATAAAGTTTATAATCAAAGCCTTTAGCACTAACAAAAGTCTTATTTTGATTCAGAGCCCTTTGAAAGCTCTTTATGGGAAGTACCATGAATGTTGACATTTTTCAGAAAATTTCATTAATGGATCTTCAGGAGTATTGCAAAGAAGCTTTCATAAAACACTTTGCAAATGGCTACAAGGAAATAGGTACCACTGAGTTTAGCCATGGGGGCCTGACCCCACACAGTCATGAAGTGTTGATCATTTGGCAGGTTGAAAAGTCTACCAATTGTCTGCCAGGTTATAGTAACTTGCCCTCTAATTCTTAGATCCTCTGGTCAGAGGGCAAGACTCTTTTTTTTTCTTTTTACAATTAGGCATAGCATAAACCAAAAATTTCAAGCAGTTATGCTCAATGACATTGTGTAAAAAATTGCTCTTGAAAAGTACCACTTAGGATGATCTGAAATATCTCTTCTAATCAGTGGACACTTGATTTACATTAATCATCCTGTTCCTTCTTAGAGATGACATCTGAGAGAAACGACAGCAGTAGTGAAATAAAAGTAATGATCCAACACAAAGTTTTTAAACATAACTTAATAATTCTCAATATGGTGTCTGAAGGATAAAGTAATTGAAGAAAAACAAAATATCTGTAGTAATGTCCTCTTTACAGAAAAAGTTAAGGTAGTTTTTTAATATGTATTAGACCTCCGGTTCACAAAAGTAGATTAATCATAATGCTTGGTCGATTACACAATTTTATCAGAGAATTGTTCAATGTTTTACTTTTTATTTAACAATAAAATAATCAGCACACAAAAACCACCTCATTTTTTCTGGAATAAGAGGTGGCCAGACTTATGAAGCTATGCTGATTCTGGAATAGTTGCTAATGATTTGGCTGGAAGATCAGTTTGTTGGAAAGAATAAGTTTGAAAGATTGGTTACAGGAAGATGTGGGAATGAGGTATGTGGGTGGGCCTCTTAGAATAGGCTAAATATTAATATATTTGTGTCCCTCGTAAATGACTAACCAAGGGCCTTATAACACAGGAGACTGTCAACACTCAGGGGAATAAAATGACTGATTCTGTGGAAAAACTATAGCCTGTCTTCCCAGTTAGGCTGGCATTTACTCAATATGCCTATGTAAAAAAGAAAAAAAAAAACAAAGAAGTGGCCATGGTGACAGAGATTCATGGGCTCAAAAACATGTGCTTTGGGCTTCCCTGGTGGCTCAGTGGTTGAGAATCTGCCTGCTAATGCAGGGGACACAGGTTCGAGCCCTGGTCTGGGAGGATCCCACATGCCGCGTAGCAACTAGGCCCATGAGCCACAACTACTGAGCCCGTGCGTCTGGAGCCTGTGCTCCGCAACAAGAGAGGCCACGATAGTGAGAGGCCCATGCACCGTGATGAACAGTGGCTGACTCTTGACACAACTAGAGAAAGCCCTGGCACAGAAACGAAGACACAACACAGCAAAAGTAAATTAATTAAGAGTTAGGACTTCAACATATTCATTAAAAAAAAAAACAACAAAAACATGTGCTTCTCTTCACCAAAGCTAACTGCCACAACATGTTTAATCTTCCAAATCAAAGAAAAACACTGAGTGCCTACTCCCAAGTGGGGGTGGGGGGCAAACAGTCATGTGATGCTTGTTTTATATATTGGAATCCACCTATCATGAAAGGTGCAGGGATTTGTCCTCAATGGAATAGACGTATATTCTTCTTTGCCCATAATGCTTCTTTAAGGCCACCATCTGTGAATTTATGGGATGTGCTACCCTTCTCCTGGTATTCTAGACAACATTGATCCTGATGGAATACTATTTATTTATTTATTTTATTTTTTTCTTGGGAGGGTGTGTGGCACGCGGGCCTCTCACTGCTGTGGCCTCTCCCGTTGCGGAGCACAGGCTCCAGACGTGCAGGTTCAGCGGCCATGGCTCACGGGCCCATCCGCTCTGTGGCATGTGGGATCCTCCCAGACTGGGGCACGAACCCGTGTCCCCTGCATCGGCAGGCAGACTCTCAACCACTGCGCCACCAGGGAAGCACGGAATATTTATTTTTACAACAAAATAAATGCTGCAGTGGGCTCAGTCTTATGAGATTCACTGGTCTTAAGAAATATCCCATTACCCAGAGGTTGCCGGCCTACTGAAGACTCAGTGACAGTACCAGTTGAAAGACAATACACTAAATGAATGGTGCATTATTTTACTAGATCTAATATATGCCTTAAGGAAGAAATTCTATGGTATTACTCCTCCTCCAGCTAGAACACATGACTCCAGGAATCAAGCGGTTGAAGCATGGCTCCTCTCACTAGTCTATGTAGTACCCTACTTTTAGAAATTCTGCTTTCTCCCTCCACAACGTGAGCTTCCCTGGTAAGGCTATATGTGTTCTGAGGGTATAGGGAGACAGCTGGGCTGTTTCTACCAGGGGAAGAAGAAAACAATTGTTCCATTAAATTGAAAGTTAAATTTCACACCAGGCCATTTTGAGCTCTTGAGTGTATTTTGAACCCACAGTCAAAGATATGGGTTGCTCTTGTCAGAAGTAATTTATATATATATATATATTCATAAAAAGAAACTGGGTTGCTGCTACACTAAAGAAATAGGATGGGCTATATCTGCAACTGGAGGATTCTCCATGGTTCAGCACCCTTAAATATCCAGTAGTAAAAATAATATATAAGTAAACAAACTACAACAATGATCAAAAAAGGCATTTTGATTCTTCAGGAATGAAGATTTAGAACACGCTGTCAGAGGAAAAAGCATCCTGACCAGCTGAGGTTACTGCTTAGAAAAAAATGAATATAAAATATGTAGCGTATAGTGTAGAAGTTGTTAATCAAGTGGTACTACATCTAGAAATAACAAATAAGATATTAATTTCAGCTGAAGATGTCCTAACACTTCTAGGCCATTACCTCTTTTTAAGTTTATTTATTTATTTTTGGCTGCATTGGGTCTTCATTGCTGCACGCGGGCCTTCTCGAGTTGCAGTGAACAGCAGCTACTCTTTATTGCGGTGCACGGGCTTCTCATTGCGGTGGCTTCTCTTGTTGTGGAGCACGGGCTCTAGGTGCACGGGCTTCAGTAGTTGTGGCTCGCGGGCTCTAGAGCACAGGCTTAGTAGTTGTGGTGCACGGGCTTAGTTGCTCCGTGGCATGTGGGATCTTCCCAGACCAGGGCTCGAACCCACATCCTCTGCATTGGCAAGCAGATTCTTAACCACTGCGCCACCAGGGAAGTCCTAGGCCATTACCTCTTTAACCTAAAAACGCACCGTACTCCATGGTGCCTAAATCAAATAACCCTAGTATCTACATGTCCAGGCCTCTACTATGGCAATATTCAGAAATTTGTAGATGAAATCATAGTTTTATACCTATTGTTCTTGAATTAGTTCCCCTAAAATATTTCAAAGAATGAAGGAAGGAATGAAGGCATTATAAATATCACCTGTGGTTTCATGACCAGCCACTGAATTGTGGATTACAATTACTAAGGCCTGTTAGCTACTATACACACACACATGAATCTGTATGTTTTTTCTTCCTCCTCAAATATTATTATAGTATACAATTTACTATGTAGACTTTACGTAATAGGGTAACTAGATTGGAATGTGTCTGAATTGGAGGACATAACATAGCTCAGCCACGGACGGTGTGACTCTCACAGATATGGAGTCAAGGTTAGGACTTTGTCATCCTTCATTTAAGGGAGATAAATTTCAGATGTTTATGGAAAGGTGTATATGGACGCTGGGTAGCCAAAGATATGAATTATTTCAGTTATTAAGCTAATATCTCTCCGCTCCAAAATACGCGTTTGTGCTAAGTTTTTTGATGCTGAGCTGGGATGATAACCAATCTCTGCTTTTTCAGCTCTCTCCTTGTGAGGTTCTGTCAATAAAATCGCTGGAGGAGGCTGCAGTTTGGATGATGAAGGCATGTTCTCCTACCGTTTGCTTCCTCTTGGATTCCTATCTATTTCTGTTCCTCTGAGATTCACCTTCACAATACTTCTTCACCTTGGCAGCTAGTCATTTCCTGTAGCAACAGAGCTTTTTAACACCGGCTTCTTGGCATGCCCTCAATAGACAGATTTTCCACAGAGGCTCTCTGGAGTTAAGTTTCACCAACACAACATTACTTTTTTGAGCTTCCCAAATTTTAGTAATTCCAAGTTTTAATAATTCTTCCCTTTATTTTCTCTGCCCTTAGTTTGATAGCTGCTAGAAGCTTTGGGGATGCATGAGTGCTCTTTTTTTCTTTTATCAAATTAATAGCCTTAAATCCAGTTAAGCATTCTTTTTATTAAATTCCCTCTGTTAAAATATCTTGAGTGATTTCTGTTTCCTAACTGAACTCTGTCCAATAAATATAGCATATCTTTTTTTTCATTCTTTTATTTTTTTATTGTTTTCTGTATCCTTGTATTTAAATGCATTTCTTTTAAGGAACTTAGAATTTAGTTTTGGTTATTTATTCAATTTGAAAAATCACTTTTTTTTTTAAAAACCAAATTTTATTGGAATTGATTTATAATTGTATTATGTTTCATGTCGTGACTGACATATTTTGGTTTAACATCAATTTTCTGGATAAATATTACATGAAAGGTAATGGAAATACAGATACAGAGAATAGATAGATAAATGATAAATAAATGAATAGATAATAGGGGTAGAGATATGAAAGCATTAGGTAAGTATTGTATGAAAACAATTTATTTTATAAAAATATATTGTGTTATTTTACCAGCTTGGAAAAAAAAATCTCAGTTTGCTCAAACTCCAATTTCTTCATCAACTTAAGATAACATTTACTTCAAATGTTGCTGTTTGATTTAAAAGAGATAATGTTTGTAAAGTATATAACAGTGTTCAGAGCACACTAAGAAATTTGATAAATATTAGTCCTTTTTTTCATTTTTCTATTTTCCCCTCCATTTTAAATATCATGCATAAAATTACAAGTACATGTAAAAAATTAAAAATACTTTTCTATGATCACTAAAAGGTAAACCTTAGTCATTTCTTTATCCAGTGCAATAGCATACATCTTGACAGGGTAAAAAACACAGATAATTTTTTTTTTTAATCCATGATTTACCTCCCAGATAAACTCTTGTAAGGACATGTATTTATCTCTCTTTATCTGTATAAGTAAATAATATGTCTCCATAACATTTAAAAAATATCAGATGGTACTAAGTACTATAAAAACTATCCCAGAACATGGGAAAGAGAGAGTAAGACAATGGTTGGGACAGGTAGATACCATTTTCGATATTATTTTAAGTAATATGTTCTAAGAAGTTCTCTCTGATGTAAAAGTTGAGAAGCCACTTGATTGAAGTAAACAATTTCTCTCTGACTTGTAAACTAAGTGTGGAATATATGTTTGAAGCTGAAAGGAGACTTTTAATTATGCTGCAACACATGATAGGAACATTGACCAAGATGGTAATGGTGGACAAAGTGACAAATAGACTGTGGGTTTAGTTTGAAGAGTCCTCAAATTTATTCATGGATTCAGAGACAAAGAGGATTCAAGGACACCTCCAAAGTCCGGTACTGAAGAAGAGAATTGCCATTTAGTGAAATATAGAAGGCAGTGAGAGGAGGAGGGTTAGGATTAAAAGTTAAGTGTGGATGTAATACGTTAAAGATGGTTCTGTGAAAGCCAGGTTTGGAGTTATATACGTATATGATTCTGTTATTCAGAGGAGAGGGCTAGATTACTGGATATATATAAACTTGGAAATTTAACTAATGTAAATGTCATTTAACAAAATGGAATTCAGGAACTGTGTGTAAACATCGAAGTAAAGAAAGGAGCAACAAATTGTATCAAATATCTCAAGTAAAATGAAGGAGAATTATAGACAATAGGTTTTGGAAACAGGGAGATCAGCTCTGACTAAAGCCAAAGACAGTATTTTTATATGGATAGTAAAATCACCAAGAATCAACTACAAGTAGTGTTGGAGAAGGTGAATAATCCAGGCACCTGTGATATGGATTGAAAGACTATGTTTAAGAAGAAAAATTGCTGTTATTTTAGTAATGCATTTTACTTAAACATTTGTTAAATTCAGCAAGACGCAGATTTTCAGCTAGAATAGAATTTTCTTACATAAATGCTGTTAATTTACTTTGACAATAGACTAATTCATTATTTTTCTATCTAACACAGAGTTTCCATTATAGTTGGTCTAAATACTGGTGAATGTTCATAGCATTCTGAAAAGCAGTTTTCTGTATTTGTAGAAGTTTGGAAAGCGAGGCATGTTGTAACCCCTATAGTGGAAACACTAAAAAATTCTCTACAAAAAAAACTCACTTATGGTAACTTTAGCCATAATTCTTAAAATTCTCTACACAGTGAACTTCTTTTTTAGCAGACATTTAAAATATAATATAGAATACTATCTGAGGAACATCTATTTATGAAATACTTCTCCAAAGATATAATCTTGCTGTAATAATAATCTTGGTTCATAGAATAATTATGGCTAAGACTAATTATCGACTCTGGTACATGGAAAAAAGGCAGTGTGCAAACATTGGCTGTCATAGTACTGTTTTATTAGTCCTCCCCTCCGTTACTGAGTTGTAGTCTGAACTACAGTAGGGGAATTTAAGAACTACAGATATACAGAGTGTCGGAATAACCTCTGTCAGGAAACTGCATGCGCCATCATAATTAGTTTGCCATTGTGAATTTACAGGGCTTCATATAATATTGAAATTTCTCTTATTACCTTAACAGCTATACTGTCTTGAAATTAAACATATCAAGCAAGAAATTGCCTCTCTAATATAAAGTAAAATTCAGTTTAGACATTTTTATTGCATGAGAACTGTGAACACCGTAAAGTTAAGATTTATGTATTTGACATAATTGCCCATTAAAGTGAGGTGGAGGCATATTGTTCGTTTTAAGTAAAGAAAAATCACAGAATCCAATCCTAAAATGTATGTTAAGGTGTAATCCATTCCAGTGTATTTCCTAGACATTCGAGCTAATAAAATTTACCCTACTAATCATCCCTTTTACAAAGTTAAAAATGTCTTAACATGGCTCTGCTGGGATTTTTGTTTGTCCTGACAATTATTTCAATATCCTTACTGATGTATTCAATTTGTTTAGAGTGTACTAGATTTAGTATTTATTCATGTTCACTAAGTACTAGATTTAGTATTTATTCATGTTCACTAAGTACTCTTCTAAGTGTTCATATGTTAACTTTTTAATTCTCAGAATAATCCTTTAAGGTAGACGTTACTCTCATTATGGTCCAGTCTGAAGAGTTGAGTAAACTGAGTCATAGAGCAGTTAAATAATTTATCCAACATAGAATAGTTAGGTCCAAAGTCTGAGTTTGCACCCAGTTGTCTAACTTCAAAACTTGGGCCCATAATGACTACACTAGTGCTGGTTTTATTTATACTTTAACCACAAATTCAGTTAGTCTGTGGTTAGTCATTCATAGATGGAGAAATAAAAATTCATGAAGATGACAGTATTCATTTCACAATAATCTCATGGACAAAATAAAATATTTAGAAAATATATCGAGATAAAAAGACTAAAATTTTTTCTAAATAATACTCTCAAAAGCAGGCTTGCATATTAGCACAGAAAAAGATATTATTCAATAATATTCCTAAATTAACACCTTTACTTCAGTAGAAAGGAGGATTTTGTGTATATCTATTTCTAGAGCTCTCTATCTACCTATAAACCAAATTGCACCACACAATGTCACTGGTGTATAAGCTACAGAGGTGAGAAATATTTGGAAGAGCTCAGAGAGGAGATTGGAAATAAACATTTTTACATTTCCAAGTAGAACTGATATGGTTTTCTCAGGTTATATGCCCGGTAGTGAGATTGCTGGCTCGTATGGTAGTTCTATTTTTAGTTTTTTAAGGAACCTCCATACTGTTCTCCATAGTGGTTGTATCAATTTACATTCCCACCAATAGTGCAAGAGGGTTCCCTTTTCTCCACACCCTCTCCAGCATTTATTGTTTGTAGATTTTTTCATGGTGGCCATTCTGACTGATGTCAGATGATATCTCATTGTAGTTTTGATTAGCATTTCTCTAATGATTAGCGATGTTGAGCATTCTTTCCTGTGTTTGTTGGCAATCTGCATATCTTCTTTGGAGAAATATCTATTTAGGTCTTCTGCCCATTTTTGGATTGGGTAATTTTTTTCTTCGATATTGAGCTGCATGAGCTCCTTGTAAATTCTGGAGATTAATCCTTTGTCAGTTGCTTCATTTGCAAATATTTTCTCCCATTCTGAAGGTTGTCTTTTCATCCTCTTTATGGTTTCCTTTGCTGTGAAAAAGCTTTTAAGTTTCATTAGGTCCCATTTGTTTATTTTAGTTTTTATTTCCATTTCTCTAGGAGGTAGGTCAAAAAGGGTCTTGCTGTGATTTGTGTGACAGAGTGTTCTACCTATATTTTCCTCTAAGAGTTTGATAGTGTCTGGCCTTACATTTAGGCCTTTAACCCATTTTGAGTTTTTGTGTATGGTGTTAGGGGGTTTCTAATTTCCTTCTTTTACATGTAGCTGTCCAGTTTTCCCAGCACCACTTATTGCAGAGGCTGTCTTTTCTCCACTGTGTATTCTTACCTATTTTATCAAAGATAAGGTGACCAAATGTGCATGGGTTTATCTCTGGGCTTTCTATCCTGTTCCATTTATCTGTCTTTCTGTTTTTGTGCCAATACAATACTGTCTTGATTACTGTGGCTTTGTAGTATAGTCTGAAGTCAGGGAGCCTGATTCCTCCAGATCCGTTTTTCTTTCTCAAGATTACTTTGGCTATTCGGGGTCTTTTGTGTTTCCATACAAGTTATGAAATTTTTTGTTCTAGTTCTGTGAAGAATGCCAGTGGTAGTTTGATAGGGATTACATTGAATCTGTAGATTGCTTTGGGTAGTATAGTCATTTTCACAATGTTGATTCTTCCAATTGAAGAACATGGTATACCTCTCCATCTATTTCTATCATCTTTAATTTCTTTCATCACTGTCTATAATTTTCTGCATACAGGTCTTTTGTCTCCTTAGGTAGGTTTATTCCTAGATATTTTTTTCTTTTTGTTAATGGTAAATGGGAGGGTTTTCTTAATTTCACTTTCATATTTTTCATCATTGCTGTATAGGAATGCAAGACATTTCTGTGCATTAATTTTGTATCCTACTACTTTACCAAATTCAGAGATTAGCTCTAGTAGTTTTCTGGTAGCATCTTTAGGATTCTCTATGTATAGTGTCATGTCATCTGCAAACAGTGACAGCTTTACCTCTTCTTTTCCAATTTGGATTCCTTTTATTTCTTTTTCTTCTTTGATTGCTGTGGCTAACACTTCCAAAACTATGTTGAATAATAGTGGTGAGAGTGGACAACCTTGTCTAGTTCCTGATCTTAGTGGAAATGGTTTCAGTTTTTCACCATTGAGGACGATGTTGGCTGTGGGTTTGTCATATATGGCCTTTATTTTGTTGAGGTAAGTTCCGTCTAAGCCTACTATCTGGAGAGTTTTTATCATAAACGGGTATTGAATTTTGTCGAAAGCTTTCTCTGCATCTATTGAGATGATCATATGGTTTTTCTCCTTCAGTTTGTTAATGTGTTGTATCACATTGATTGATTTGTGCGTACTGAAGAATCCTTGCATTTCTGGGATAAACCCCACTTGATCATGGTGTATAATCCTTTTAGTGTGCTGTTTGATTCTGTTTGCTAGTATTATGTTGAGTATTTTTGCATCTATGTTCATCAGTGATATTGGCCTGTAGTTTTCTTTCTTTGTGACATCCTTGTCTGGTTTTGGTATCAGGGTGATGGTGGCCTCGTAGAATGTGTTTGGGAGTGTTCCTCCCTCTGCTATATTTTGGAAGAGTTTGAGAAGGATAGGTGTTAGCTCTTCTCTAAATGTTTGGTAGAATTCACCTATGAAGCCAACTGGTTCTGGGCTTTTGTTTGTTGGAAGATTTTTAATCACAGTTTCAATTTCAGTGCTTGTGATTGGTCTATTCATATTTTCTATTTCTTCCTGGTTCAGTCTTGGAAGGTTCTGCATTTCTAAGAATTTGTCCATTTCTTTCAGGTTGTCCATTTTATTGACATATAGTTGCTTGTAGTAATCTCTCATGATCCTTTGTATTTCTTCAGTGTCAGTTGTTTCTTCTTTTTCATTTCTAATTCTATTGATTTGAGTCTTCTCCCTTTTTTTCTTGATGACTCTGGCTAATGGTGTATCAATTTTGTTTATCTTCACAAAGAATCATCTTTTAGTTTTATTGATCTTTGCTATAGTTTCCTTCATTTGTTTTTCATTTATTTCTGATCTGATCTTTATGATTTCTTTCCTTCTGCTGACTTTGGGTTTTTTTGTGCTTTTTTCTCTAATTGCTTTAGGTGTAAGTTTAGGTTGTTTACTTGAGATGTTTCTTATTTCTTAAGGTCGGATTGTATTGTTATTAACTTCTCTCTTAGAACTGCTTTTGCTGCATCCCATAGGTTTTGGGTCATCGTGTTTTCATTGTCATTTGTTTCAAGGTAGTTTTTGATTTCCACTTTGATTTTTTCAGTGATCTCTTGGTTATTAAGTAGTGTATTGTTTAGCTTCCATGTGTTTGTATTTTTTACAGATTTTTTTCCTGTAATTGATATCTAGTCTCATAGCATTGTGGTCGGAAAAGATACTTGATATGGTTTCAATTCTCTTAAATTTACCAAGGTTTGATTTGTGACCCAAGATATGATCTGTCCTGGAGAATGTTCCATGAGCACCTGAGAAGAAAATGTATTCTGTTGATTTTGGATGGAATGTCCTATAAATATCAATTAAGTCCATCTTGTTTAATATATCATTTAAAGCTTGTGTTTCCTTATTTATTTTCATTTGGATGATCTGTCCATTGATGAAAGTGGGGTGTTAAAATCCCCTACTATAATTCTGTTACTGTCGATTTCCCCTTTTATGGCTGTTAGTATTTGCCTTATGTATTGAGGTGCTCCTATGTTGGGTGCATAAATATTTATAATTGTTATATCTTCTTCTTGGATTGATCCCTTGATCATTATGTAGTGTCCTTCTCTGACTCTTGTAATAGTCTTTGTTTTAACATCTATTTTGTCTGATATGAGAATTGCTACTCCAGCTTTCTTTTGATATACATTTGCATGAAATATCTTTTTCCATCCCCTCACTTTCAGTCTGTATGTGTCCCTTGGTCTGAAGTGGGTCTCTTGTAGACAACATATATACGGGTCTTGTTTTTGTATCCATTCAGCCATTCTGTGTCTTTTGGTTGGAGCATTTAATCCATTTACATTTAAGGTAATTATCGAAATGTATGTTCCTATTCCCATTTTCTTAATTGTTTTGTGTTTGTTATTGTATGTCTTTTCCTTGTCTTGTGTTTCTTGCCTAGAGAAGTTCCTTTAGCATTTGTTGTAAAGCTGGTTTGGTGGTGCTGAATTCTCTTAGCTTTTGCTTGTCTGTAAAGGTTTCGATTTCTCGAATCGAAATGAAATGAGATCCTTGCTGGGTAGAGTAATCTTGACTGTAGGATTTACCCCTTCATCACTTTAAATATGTCCTGCCACTCCCTTCTGGTTTGCAGAGTTAAAACTGACTTTTTAAAGGTTTTTTTTTTTTTTTAATTGCAACAGGTAGGGTATAGTGTAGTTTTATATGAATCTAAATTTTTGAAGAAATCATGAAATATATCTGATACAGGTAATTTAATCCATTAACCCTGATTTATGTTAAAAATATTAAGAAAAACTTTGATTATTTCAAAATGGATTTTGATAATCTTTCAGTCAATCCTAATTACAAATACATTTTAATAATGTTTTTTGTGAGAAAGTATATAAATCTAGGAATTGTTTAAAACTGTTAATTACAGGGCTTCCCCGATGGCACAATGGTTGAGAGTCTGCCTGCTGATGCAGGTAACACGGGTTTGTGCCCCGGTCCGGGAAGATCCCACATGCCACGGAGCGGCTGGGCCCGTGAGCCATGGCCGCTGAGCCTGCGTGTCCGAAGCCTGTGCTCCGCAATGGGAGAGGACACAACAGTGAGAGGCCTGCGTACTGCAAAAAAAAACAAAAAACAAAAAACTGTTAATTACAATGTCTGCAAAACTAAAACAGTATATTCTGTAGGGTACTAATTTAAAAATTACTTTTACAACATTAATATGGGAAATATTATGTATGACATTTCATGTCGTATCCAAAATTTGGTAGTATGGCACATGTATAATGTTGTATTTTGTAGTTTTCACATTTGGTCTAAACTTATTCTAGACCAAGCTGTTATTTATATGCTGCCTCCTATCTCTCATATATTTATTTTTATTTTAATAAAGACGTTTGAAAGCTTACAATGTAATTGACACAAACAGACAAAACTTGGTTTGAATGAAATTACTGTTTGGACATGAATGCCAGGTTTACATTAGAAATAGTAATTATATTAATAATATTCTCAGTAAATGATATTAATCTGCCAGTTTAAAATGCTTCAAATTGCATAGCAAATAAATTAAAATATGATAACAATGGATTTAACTAAGTTTATAATAGCAGAGTGAATGAATTTTACTATGAAGAAGTAGCAATTTAGAAAAGCTTCAGTGGCAATGTTTTGAAGAATGTAAATATTTATAATGTCAATCCTGAAGAGTCACTCAAAAAATTACAATGTTTATGAGTAAATCGTTTCTTCACATAATTACCTGAAGAAAAGAAAATCATTTTGGTTAATTGATAAATGGGAATAAAAAATGCTTCAAAATTAAGGATAATAGCCTGTTTGTTTATTAAACTGGGGCTATAAATAGAAAGGTTCATTTTATTATTATCTACAATTTTTAAATCGGTTATTAATGTACTATTAAAATACTTAATATTTAATGCTTTTTTAATAACAAGTTTCTCAGGCCATTTCATTAAAAGGTTTTTAAAATTATTAAAAAATTAGCCCATAAAAATTTGAAGAACAATGTCTTCCATTAATTATGTCATTTCTGAAATAATCAATACTGTGTTTAAATTCGTGCTCCAGCTATGCTTGTAGAGAATCCTATGTAGTAGAAAAGCAGGTGCCATGGGCTAGATCTGCTCAATTAGACCTCAGTTACATTAAGATGGGAATGTTCAATGTAGAAAAAGAAAATGCTTTTTTTAAATTTTTACTGACTTCTTGTGTAAATGGGACCTAAGTTATATGGAAATGGCATGCTTGCTAGTAGCATCCAATTCTGGTTTTCATATTTTCAAAGGAAATGGAGAAAATAGTGACGATTCAATGAAAAAGAACCTAAATAATGTGGTACGTAGAAGTTGGGCTGTGTGATACATGTTGAAAGAATTGTTCACTAAGGAGAGGAAAAAGTTTAGATGTGACAAGTTTGTGATGATTTTCCATGAGAAAATTTTCAGTTGTTTCTCTCTAGAGATATAATTACCAGATGTGAGAAAATGGAATTAATATGGGAAGAATTTAATGTGTAACATAAATCAATTAATTGACCAATATGATATAAAAAAATAAATTGACTACAAAGGATCTTTTAGAAGCTTCAATTTTTCCCCCCAAGAGCTAAAAAAAAAAAAAAAACCCAAAGAATTTAAGTTTGCAAGACACTGTAGTGCTGCTAATGCTGGTATTGCTAATGATGGTGATCACTACAATTACTCCTTTCAAACTGACTCTAAAATTATTGCTTTGTAATAATATATAAGGATGTAATAATAATAATATATGAGGATATATATCTGTTAACTATCTAATAGTGTAAGTCTTTTCTCTATTAAGCTTCAACATAAGGACCTAAAATTCCAAGTGGGTTAATTATGCAGGCAGCAGTTGGCCATGGAAAAGAGCCCCAGCATATCTGGTGAACATTTTTAGTCATCCACTGAAGCCACACCCATTTATGCAGAGCCATTCTTCTGTTGAAGTTATGTGACTTCTCACAATTATAGGCATGGGAAGAAATATTAGAAACTGTTCAGGGCCTCACAAGAGTTCATTCATTTCAATCAAATGATTACTGTTTTCCTTGGAACTGCAGCCAATTTAAGTGATCCTTTAAGCAAAATTGTAAACAACTGACAAATCCAAGTGTATTTGCAGGAAAAATTTTAACCCACAGAAATATGTTTATCTTCATATCAATTTATATTTCATCTTTCCCCAGGGAATACATGGATCTTTTTACTCTTCCTGTCTCAGTTGGATTAAAGATTTATTGCTCTTGTGAGACAGCTAAGTTTCACAAAACTTTATTCATTAACATTTAAAATAGCATCTCATGTATTGATGAATTCCTCTTTCAAACATATGCCTGCAGAAACAGATGAAAGGTTAGTGATTTATTATTGAACTAATGGTAACTACCGCTGCCCATTTCTAATAAAAGGTATCACAAATGTATTTTAGATTCTATGGAAGGATGCCATTTAAAATCAAGGATATTACTATTAAGAATATTAAGTTAAACATGAAGATGAATTATTACATTATTTATAGTGTTTCCTCTCAACTCACTAACACTCTTCACTACCAAAAGTATATTACTCTTCAAAATTCTTTAATAATGTTAGATCTTTTCAAGGTATTAGCCCAAACACAGAAAGTTGTTAGTTAGTTAATTAATCAATGAGAGAGAAGTGAAAATATAAACACATTGAAAACATGGTGAATATATAAGTCAAAAATAGATAAAATAGAGAAAAATAGCTCATGGATCCCTTCAAAAAGTGAGATTTTACAGCTAGAAGCAACACATGTTAAACCATCTGTATAAATCTTTTTTTTTGTTGGGAAAAAGTAATAATCTACTGTAAAGTTTCAATGTCTTCCTATAAAAATTTATTTTCATATGCACAGTCTTAAAGTTCACTTGTGGTTTGGCTGATCTTGGTGGACTAGGTAGTTCTGATCAACTTTATAAGTCTCATTTTGGGATCTGGGCTGAAGTAGCACTGTTGGTGGCTATTTGGCATATGTTATTCTCACCTTGGATCAACAGAGTTCAGGAGCAAAAATCCATCATGTTAATCTCCTCATACACACTCACATTCCATTGGCCAAAATCAACTCTACTAATATGCCCAGTATCAATGGAACAGAGAATGATACTCTGTCCACTGTTGGAATCACTGAAAAATTTGCACCTCAAAGGAGTGGGTGTAATACTGCAAAGAAGAAAAACAAAAGGGAGTGATAATCAAATCTAGTACATCAATCCTATCACTATTTTAAAAGGATAGCTTAGAACTAAGCAATTTCTAATTTCTTTTTCATATATTCTTTCCTTAGTTTCAAATTTTATAAACTATATAATTCTGTCTTTTAAAGAAAATGCACTTTAACCAATATGAGACCTAGAAGTAAAATTAGTGCCTTTTGTTTTCATTTTTTAGTAACTTAATCCCCTATCCAGAATTCAACCTGTCAGGGTACTGTAGAATTTTATTTATTGGCTTTAATTAATATTGAATACAAATGTATCTTAAAACCATAGTCACCTTTATGGGAAAAAGTGATAGAAAGTTAAATTAGATTCACAATAGAATAATCATAAATCTGTTTTATACTGAATGTCAGAAAAATACACAGTTACATCCACTTTCTATTGGTATTCTTATTCAGCCTGAGATTACCCTGTGGAAGTGAAACTATGAAACTTACCACAAATAGAATTATGACTGATTGATTTAAATACAAGTAATATCTAAAATGCCTAATGAATACCAATACAAATTAAGAAGAATAACTAAAATCCTAAATCGTCCTTGAAATTTTACTGGCAATCTTTAAAACATACATTTTTATGTTCAGTAAAATTAGATAATGTAATTGAATTGCTTAAAAGTGAAAGTGTATACAAATTCCTTAAATCTTTTAGACAGGTCACTACTGAAATGAAAATATTTATTATTTTTTTTAAGCAAGTGGAGCTCATGGAAAGCATTGCAAACGAGATTCTTTCCATTTGCAATGATGTACTGGACACAAGAAAATTCAAAATCTGCCTTAGTTCTATTAGCTTATTAACTAACCATATAACTTATTTCTTTGGAATGAGGAAATTGATCATTTCTCCTCACATATATATTGATCCTCACTGTGAAGAATTACTCTCCATAATTTTTCAACTTTAAGTGTGAATAAAGATTTTTTTTTAAGTATATGCATTTAAATCCTTCTACAGTGAAAGAATGATTTATGTCTTGCTGAACCGTGTGCATAACTGTGGGTAGCTAAAGAAACTATAGGCATGGACAGGTGGGTGTTGTCATGGTTGAATGTCTTGCTCAATAGACCGTAAGAACAAATTAAAAGCTACATTTTACAATTTTAGTTATCACATTGATTTTTCAGGCTGGCAGCTGGCAACCCCCAGAGGAATCAGACACTCTCACATTCATTGTGTTTAAAAGAAAAGTTCCACTTTCAGTAATCCTGGCCCCAAATCCAATGAATCTTACATAAATGTGGTAAGAAAATTATCAGTTAATTTTAAGAATTGCCATATAGTCTTTTGAAAACTTCTCGAAAACATTTAAGGCAATTTGTTTCACAATTCACAGTTAGAATGGTACTACTAGTCCTTGGCTATCCCACAAGGTAAAGGTAACCCACAGTCATCATGTACAGGATAAATCCATCACATTTAGAACATTTTCATAGTGGTTAAGATTCAACGGTTGTCATTTACACATATGATTTTGGGCCCCAGGTTATCCAATAAGTCATTAACTAAAACTGGGAAGGTTATATTACTTCTTTATCTTTCACTTTTAACTGAAACAGTCCCATTGATAGTAAGTAGAGCTGAGGATGAAGATTAAATATACTGAAATGTGTGACGACTTTAACATGGTTTCTGGTACAAAGATCATTATTTATTAGCTTAGTTTCACTATTGAGATGTTACTGAGAATTTATCACATACTAAGCCCTGTTCTAAGTTTTGAAAGGTATATTCTTCAAAGATGTTTTTGCATTAGTTAAAATAATCATCACTGTTTTTCATATGAAATGTGAAGAGAAGTGAATTCCTAAATTCATACGTTGATATATAGACACACCACATATTGAACCCAGCAATCTATCTTTAACCCCTAATCTCCATGCCTTCTTGCCTAAAATAAAATATTATTCATTGAAAATGTTCTTTCAGCAACTATTACATGCTTATTGATATATACTTACCAATTTACCTGTTGAAGTTTACACTTGGTTAGCCTTCATCAGTTGCATACAAGTGACCATTACGTATTTAGAGTAGGCAGTAAATTCTGCGTGTTTTTGTGTTTTGTTTTCAGTTATTCCAGAAGATACGGATTGGCTTAACTTTATAAACTAGTAAGATTTTCAATGTAGGTAACAGATTATATGTAGGTAAAATAAGCAGATACATACAGAGTGCACTGCTGACAGGAACTCTTTAATCTGACATAACACCTGCTTTTCCAAATTTTGAAATCTATTATTCTGAATTATGCTTTCTTCAACATTTTTGAAAGAATAATATATCCTTATTTGATTTCACAAAGATTCATTTTTTTAAATTTTAATTCAATGTGTTATAATCCATTAATATCATTATTCTTTTTGATGTTCAAAATTGTCCCAAATTTGGCCAATGTAAGTTCCTTCCAGCTGGTGCCATAGTTCCTCTGTCATGTTCCCATCTGGTATTTTCAAAATATCAACAGGCTAAATTTAAAACTCCATGAAGAAAAATATGATATTTTCCAACATGTTTAATACAGAAAAAAAATTTTGCCATACGTAGAAAGCAAAACTTAAAAGCAATTGCCCTAGTCGCTATAGATTCTTAATATTGCTGCAATATTGTGAAGAGAACATTACCAATGATGACAATTAGAATAACACAACTTCAAGTTAAGGTTACTCTTGTATTTCACTTTTCTATCGAAAAATATTATTTCCAACAGAGAATCTTGAAATACTCAAGAAATAATATTTCAATATAAGATCTGTTTACTTTTTAAAATCATCTAGGCCCACACATGCAACTGCATTTAGCTGGTGGATATTATGAAGCTGGAGGATCTAAGGTGACCTCACTCATAAGTATCTTATACCATAAAATATGAAATGTCAGGAGACCAAGTTGTTACATCCTCTCTAAGTTCCAGGTCTCCCAGTTTCCTGCAAAACTTGTGGCAATCTGGACAGGTCTTACAAAGGATCTGAGAAATCCCCTATGGTATTTTGTCTTCTACTAGACTCATTCTGTTGCATTATGCTTTACTGTATTATGTTCTAGTCCAGTCTATTCTTTATTTAAAAAAAAAAATTCTGAAGTGCAATCCAGTAACTTGGATTCCAGCCTCAGTAACAGGCAACAAAAATCTGTTAAACAAACACTAATACAAAGGAGGTATTTATCTTTCATATTCTTCTTTAATGAGGTATATACCCTCATTAAAGTTGTATGCTATGTTTTAAAAGGCCTGGAGGCATATTGGTTTTATAGAGCCTCTGAAGGAAAGAACAAAATGAACTAATATCAGGCAATGGTATACTAATTTAACATCATCCTATTTTCACAAGTTCAAGTCGATATTGTAGGAGACATGAAAAAATTGAAGTACTCTTACAAGAGCATTCACTATTCTATTTCATTATGAAATCCCTATGCAAGTCATTATATGATACCTGTACATTATAGAGAACCTTTCATTAGTACCTTAACATATTGATGACTCTCTTTTTTCCCTCTTTGTTGAGAGCCCAACATTGTACGACCCTGCTCAGATTTCCTCCTAATACCCCCTTACTGAGCATGAATCCCACCATGGGATGCCTTATTGCTCTCCTTCCTTTCATGTAATAACCAGGCTTTTATGTTAGCATGTTATTGTGATATGTGGAGAAACTTTGGGTCTGAGGTAACATTTTCTTGGTGCTTTCTTAGTTCCTTGATAATCACCCTAATGCCTGTTTGTTTGATTCCAAGTGTGTGAAAACCATATTATGTATGCTTTGGAAGACAAGATTTTCCAAAATTATAGATGTTTGCTAATCTAACTCATACGTTTATTCCTCTGCTTGCTTAATTTCTTTGTTCATTTTATTGTACATTTTCACACCTCATGTATGACTGCGTATTATAAGAAACATGATTAAGCTACTTATATATCTTTTATTACTTCCTATTGCATAATAGGTACTCTTTTTTTTTTTTTTTTTTTTTTCCGGTTTGTGGGCCCCTTCCTTTTGGG
>NW_020175390.1:373377-419064 GCF_003031525.2 Neophocaena asiaeorientalis asiaeorientalis | reverse complement strand
AAAGGTTTTTTTTTTTTTTTTTTTTTTTTTTTTCCGGTATGTGGGCCTCTCACTGTTGTGGCCTCTCCCGTTGCGGAGCACAGGCTCCGGACGCACAGGCTCAGCGGTCATGGCTCACGGGGCCAGCCGCTCCGCGGCATGTGGGATCCTCCCAGACCAGGGCACAAACCCGCGTCCCCTGCATCGGCAGGCGGACTCTCAACCACTGCGCCACCAGGGAAGCCCCAGCTACTCATTTTTAAGGATAATCTACATCTAAAGCAAAGAATATAAGCTCAATAAAATACTGAAGCCTATTGCATAAGACTTTTGTGATAGATGGTATCATTTTTGTGGTAGATGTTAAGGGGATTTACTGAGTGAAGAGCTTTGAGATAACCATTGATAATATCACCAAAAATAGGAAGAAGCATCAATGTGTAAGCAGTGGGAGAAAAAAATTTACATAACATTTGTCTTTATATACTTTACATATCTACCTGAAAATATATCTAAAACAGTATGAATTATAAATTTTTATTAATAAGAATCTGTTTAGCTTTTCATAGAAAAAGAGGAGTTCTGAGTCAGCCTACATAGAAGGAAATACTGAAATGTCCTTCTGGCCTCATTTTCTCCTTAACTACATTGCTCATACACATGGTGGGAGGTGGCTAGTATAGTGGGTAGACCTGCTAACAAATTCACATCAATTCCGCTATTAAGCTGGGCCAGTAACATGGGTATGCAAAGAAGTTCACATTCACACACACATTCATTCTTTGGATGGAGGAAATATATTCATATTTCCTGCAGATTTAACAAAAATCAAGATTTAACTTTCCCACACAGGCTAAAAAGTCTGAATTTGGAGAAAGAATAACAACACTAATACAAAGGAGGTATTTATCTTTCATATTCTTCTTTAATGAGGTATATACCCTCATTAAAGTTGTATGCTATGTTTTAAAAGGCCTGGAGGCATATTGGTTTTATAGAGCCTCTGAAGGAAAGAACAAAATGAACTAATATCAGAGAGATATTAGTTATGAACTATTAGATATGAACTAATATCAGAGAGAAAGAGGAAATATGATATATAAGTGCCATTCTTTGAAATATACTCAAAACTCCTGGATTTTTGGAAACTTATCTCTTTTCAGTTGTTTAAAAATCAGAAGGGAAAGAAGGCAGTATTCGCATCCCAAAATTTCAAACTCTGTATTGGGTCTCAAACTACTCTAAGAAAGAAAATTGAAATTGTTGCTTTTGTTTTAATTTTAGAATTTTATAGTATACAATTATATATTTATTTTATAAATTATATATTATATAATTATAAATATATAAGTTATATAAATATATATTTATAGTATAGTATAGTAAATACCAATTTTACTGGTAGGAAAAAATAAAGTTTTTACCTCAAATAAAATATATCATCTATCTCTGTGAGTACTAGAAATACCTATGAAACTTATTTTGGTGGGTGGGCTTAAAATTGTAATTAACATATTATAACTGTAAACTCAGTAAGGAAGTAGACAGTAGTAATTTAGAGTTCATCTCTGTGAACAATACAGGTGTACAAATTCTAATTATTATAACCTGAGTTAATTTAGAACCGAACATGGGTATATCTTATTGCTATAAAGTAATTCGTAGAGAAAATTTTATCTGCTATAAAAATAATGGATTGATCTTGTACTTACTACTTTCTTTTCTTTTCCTTTTTTAGAAATCAAAGTACATTTTGTATGGTGATATTTAATAGTGTTAATTAGTACTTTCACAGTCTGAGAATGCATGAAATTTATTTGATAGCACTAGAGTTCAGAGGACAAGGCTTATTTTGAAAGCAAAAGTGATGTTTAATTGATTGCCCTCCAATATCCTTAGCAGAGTGAATTATAAGATTCACAAGGAAGTGAACAACCCTGTTGTTCTTCAAGGACTGGGCAATAAGAAAGAAGGAATAAAATATCTGCTAATGATACTGTTGACATCAGTTTTATATTGTTTGAATAGACATGTACAAATGAATAGATTTACAAGTCAACACACATATTTGTACTGCCTTACGTTAGGCAGCCAATTCTTTGTGGGTTCACACGCACACACATGAATCTCCCCATGGATACTGATGAGTAAAATATTCTCCCTTTGAGGTAAGCTTGGGGATATATGAAAAGTGGAGCAAGACTTCTCGATACACAATGATATAAAAATAGATAAATTAATAAAAATTATATGCATTTAGCAAAAATGAGAGTAAGAGAGAACCAAAAAATATATTTACAGACATAGGCCATACACTAATTATACTCATGACCTTACATTCTTGAACAAGCATGAAATGAGACTCTTAGAGATTTGAATCTCTTTTTCCCTCAGTTGGCTTACGATATGCTATGATAATATATGACAATACTGCTTCCATAAATGGAAGCATATAATACTCTAAGCATTATATGCCACATTACATGGCTTCTAAACATAAACTGTCTATTTCATATAAATGGTCTGCTATGAATTTTTAAGCTGGAAGCAAAACTGTCTGCTGGGCTTATGAGAGAAATTTTAGGTCTCGTACATGGAGACAACATACGAAACTTTCAAGAATAATTTTGACTTAGTGTAACTTTGGGCAACTAAATGCTGTGGAAACTACATGTATTCCATTTTCTCCTCCAAATGTGGAATTTAAAAAAGTCAATCAGAAGGAAAGTAAAGATGGATATATATGTTGTGTGTGCATATATACATACACACACATATATACACACACACACCTATATATATATACACATATACATCTATATAAAATTTCCCAATAGCAAAAAATAAGAAGAAATAAATTGATAATATGGTATTTGAAACACATAAATGAAAACCTCTACGTAACCATATAAAACCTTATGTTTCCTCAATAATTATGCATTTGGGCTTACTAAAATTTTAGCATTGTAAAACTTTAAAGATTATTAATGAAATAATAAACAAATGTTAAAATTAAAGTATGTATTGGTAAATATAGAATAAAATAAATAGTAATGGGCATGATTCACACATATATTTAATAAGGCAAATGTTTTAAGTTGTGAATATTATGCATGCATTATGTTTTCAATTTTATATAAGTAGAAATAGAGAAACAGACAAAGAGAAATAGACATGATAACAATCTTACAATGAAGGAAATGAGTGTAAATTTACTAAGGATTAGGAGTCCAGATAGGAGGAAAGAAAAAGAGATTTAGGATTTGCCTAATACAGTTAGCCAGTTGGAACTAGGGAGCTAGATATTGAAACTTTACATAGCAAAGCACAACACATTATTTCCCAAAACATACCAACAAAGCGAAAAAGAAAAATCCCACAAAGAAAAATCATTGTATTCTCAGTTTATCATGCAATAAGACTAGTAAATAATGAGAAGAAAATTGATGGAGGGGTGTAGGGATACCATTCACTGGTATTTTAGGAAAAGAAAAGGAAAAAAAAAACCAGAAAAAAGGATTGTGTTTTTGAGCTTCTTAGGTGTTTTTTCTTTTGTCATTTGCTCTGAGAACCTAGAACAAATCTATTCTAGGAAATGAGCCTTAAGGGACAATTAATACAAGGTGCAACAGTAGAAAACATTTCTTCTCATGTTAAACCCTCTCACTTTTGGTTGCTCTTGGTTTCCCCATCTAAAGGGAAAGATCTGCAGTGGTTCCAGTGAATGAAGCTAATTGAGCTGCTACAGAATAAAAGAAGTCAAGTCTTCATGATACTCTTTCTTCTTTGCTGATTTGACAACAATTTTAAATTACTGTAAAGCAATATTATTCAAAGGAATTTAAGACATATAAAAAAAATTATTACATAATACTGATGAACCCATTCTTTTAATCTGTATATCTCAAAAACAATATAGACAGTCTCACCTCAAAGTACCTTCAGGGAAGTTTAAACTTTAAATAGCACATTATAAATCACTAGCAGCCATTCTCATCCTTATCTTGGCCAAGGGTCAGTAACAGACTTCCTGGTATCTCTAAAGATAATCATAGAACTGTCCCCATGAGATATAAGATAGCTCTTTCTTACACAGGCCAATTTCCTGACTCTTTGGCCAAGGCTTTTTAATTATAAATTGCCAATAGCATCCTTTTTTTTTTATGCATCTCTTGCACCACTTATAAAACTGAAAAAGAAAAAAATTCAAAAATACTATGCATATCATCCAATGAAGTATTGTTTTAAAGAAATGCTTCAGTTAATTAAATAGTCTGGCACAAATTTATTTATAATCATACACAATCTTGGCAATTATTTTACCTTTTTTGACCAGTATCCCCTTTTCATTTTTTGTCTGCATTTCGTCTACACTTTAATTGTCCTCTTTTAGAGGTTATTCTGAAATTTTGCCTGAATGGTTTATTCTCTTACAAAGCATAGAGCTAATTAATATTTTTCTTGTAACAAGACATAAACCATAAATGTCTCTATCGCCCTTTAAACCTCCCTGCTTACTGTATTTTTTTATGTTTTTATTGTTTGCTACTTAAATTCCACATCTTTAAACTCTTGAATTTATCAATATAACTTTTATTTACACTATTAATTATTTATGTCCAATCCTTCCTTAAATTTACAAATATATTCCACCATCTTATTTTACCCTTAGAAAATTTCTTTTACTCTGCCTTTTTTTTTCTTAATAGACTTTCATTTTTAAGTTTATCTTTTAGTTATTTCTTCAGAGACTGTGTGGATAGTAAAACCTCCTGTCTTTTGTATATCACACAGAATGTCATTATTCCAACTTTACTGTTAAAGAAATATTTGGAACATCCTCATGCTTATGGCTCAATGGATTCATCATTTACTCAAAGATCTTGTCAGTTTTTCTTCAATTAAAGGGGCCTATAACTTTCATAGCTGGCTATCTCCCAATGGCTATTATAATCTCAGTCTCTTAGGTATTTATCCTGTTTGGCTAATAACTCTATGGTTAAACAAGCTTAAAATTCCACTTAGAGTTTCTGATACCTGCAGTTTTATTTTATTTTTTCCCAGCTTTCTATATTTTCATAACTGAACATTGTCCTTCTTATGTATAAACATATTTTTTAAAATTTTTGGCTAGAAAATCCAAACTATTGTATGTGACTCACTGAAGAGTAATGTTCTAATTTGTTGTTTGTATTGTTGCTACACAATAAGCTTCTTGAGAACAAAGCTCCTATTGAACTTTGACTTCTAGCCTGGTACACTTTCAGGTGAAACTTAGCACTTGATAAATATTTAATGAATGAATGTTTATGAATGGTACTCAAGCAAATGCTAAATAAACATTTGTCAGGGGTGACCTCAAAAATATTTTTAACTCAGGGCTTCCCTGGTGGCGCAGTGGTTGAGAGTCTGCCTGCCGATGCAGGGGACATGGGTTCGTGTCCCAGTCCAGGAGGATCCCACATGCCGCGAAGCGGCTGGGCCCGTGAACCATGGCCTTAAAAAAAAAAAAAATATATATATATATATATATATATATATAGTTTTTTTTTAAACTGGGAGAAAATATGGGATCATTTCCTCAAGCAAACAAAAGTTCTTTCAGCATAAATAACATCACTAAAATCAAATTTAAAAATTAAGACTGTTACATCCAATGATTAGGCAATGAAAGATTTAGCATACTTAGAACATTTCTTCAAAAGACATATCATTCTCTACTTAGTATATTACAAACTTCAAATATTGTTTTCCAGAACATGTGACTAAAACATAAGACTTATCAGTTGAAGTAAGGTACTGTAGAGGGAGCTTTATTTGGGCTATATGAAAATAGTTAATTTTATTTGAATTCATGTAAAATGGATCTGGTTCAATGATTTTGTTTCTGTAATAATCTCTTCATACAAATATATAACTAATATAATTCCTTATAACACATAAACTACAAAAGACATTATTTTTTAAATGTAGCTTTTAAGTTTCAAACATCTGTAAAATCAGTTTTGTGTCTTAGTATTATGTGGACTTGTTTTATATTATTTAGGCCTAGGATAATTAATTGGCCAAATACGGTCATTCTCTAATATTTCTCAATTATTTTAAATTTCTTTTTGAGATAAAGAATCTATTAAAATACTATATTCAAAATACAATGTTCTTATAATTCTAATTTTTTTTCTTATCATCATAGATATTCTAATTTGATATTTTTAAAATGAACAACTTCTGATTTTTGTTGAAATAGACACATAGTTGAGATAGATTCTTCAGTTCTTTATCTCACTATTTTAGCAAATGTAGTTTCAATTTTGTGTCCATAGTAATAGTAAATTCTGTTGGTTCTCTACTTACGTTTATGTAAAATCACATCTTCATGTCAAAATAAATGAAGATCACCTCACAATGAGCATTTCATTGATTGGTGCACATGCGCACACACACACGTTCCTACAAATTTATTAACACTTTGAATTTCTACAAATTTTTAACGCTGCAAATTTATTAACAGTCTACAAATTTAATAACACATTATTAATTTATTAATGCTTATTTATTTTCTTATTCATAACATTTTTATATAGACAACAATATCTGTGAATCGTAATATTTGGTGGGCCTATGCACAATGCCGTGTGAGCTTTTAGGTTTGTTTCCCACTTAAAATAAAAATGAACTCTCAGAGTCTTCCAGTTCATGTGGCACGCATGATCACATGAGTTTACTTTCCAACCTGAATTAATTAAAAATAGATACTAAAAGAAAATCAAATAAGAGAGGGGGGAATGGCAATGTGCCATAAGTAGGCAAAATATTAGAAGATTTCTTGGAAATAGAGAAAAAGAATGGAAACTAATTGGTGAATAATTAAGCATAAAAACTTTCAACTTAACAAGTTTAGGAGATGACTCTGTAAATGAACAGACCTCTTCTGAAAACTATAAGAACAGTAAGCTTCACAATGTTGAGAGACAGTTAGAAAATTAGGTCATTGGGTACTTTCCAAAACCATGAGGATTAGCTAGAGTGGCCATCCAGTCATTTTTTCTCATGAATTTAAAGCCACTTGCTGTAAAAATTCACTTGGGGAGAGAAATGAGAAACAAAAACAAAAACCTGTGACATCTAATTGGTCCCCAGCTCTAACACCAGCTCCCAACCAAAACATGTTTAAAATAAATCTGTTTATGTCCTGCTGACTCAGAGGTCCTTGTATTTATTCTTCCAGTTATTTATTAGTACATATATATATAGAGAGAGAGAAAGAGAAAGAGAGAGCACTTACTATGTTCAGGGTATTCTTCTAAGCTCTTGTATATATCAGCAAGCAAAACAACAATCTTTGCCTTCCTGGAGCTTACATTTAGCATGGAACAACCACAATGAACAAAAAGAAAAACACTCAAATTTACTGTGTGTTAGAAGGTTTTGAATGGCAAGGACAGAAGAAAAAGCAGTTTTTTTAAAGAGGTTTTGGTGTGAAAGAATTGATGGTAGGATTCAATATTAAATAAGGTGGTCAGGTTAGGACTTACGGAGAATGTGAAATATAGAAAAAACGTGACGATGACAGAGAGAGCCACATAGATGTGATGGTTATAGAATGTTGTGAATGTATTTAATGCTACTATATTGTATACTTACAAATGGTTAAAATGAGATTATGTTAGCTATATTTTACAATAGTTTAAAAAATGAGCTATCAAACCACAAAGAGGTCATGGATAAATCTTACATGTATATTGCTAAATTATAGAAACTGGTGTGAAAATGTTGCATACTCCATGATCCCAATAACATGGCATTCTGGAAAAGGCAAAGTATAAAGATGGTGAAAAGATCAGTGGCTACTAGGGGTTTGGAGTAGGGAAGAAGAGAGGATTCAATAGATGAACTCAGGGGATTATTTTTAAGGGTGGTGAAACTATTATATATGATACTTTAACTATAGATACATAAAACTGCATTTTTCCAAAACACTTCACTGTACAAAGAGTGAAACTTAATATATAAAATTTTAAGGTCATTTGGGAGGTTGAGAAAATCCCAGGATGGAACACAGAATGTGATTTAAAAAAATATTACAAATGTATAAAACAACCTCCATGAAGTGGGTGGGGAGAAAAGTTGCTGACCTAAGTGATTTTTCAAATAAGTGGACATTAACGACCAAACAAACTGTATATAAGCAATAAAGTTATATCATAAAAGGTATAGGTTTAAAATGCTGATACTGCTATAATGTATGCTGGAATTAAACAATTGAGGGAATGGATGGTGGGTGGTGGGAGCCAAGTTTTTCACAGCTTGATTGGGAGTTCACAGATAAGCAAGGAGGGGAGGAGAGAGTGGGATGAACTCACGTCTAACTTAATACAGATACAGATGAGTACATGTAGAAATATTTACGGATATACGTAAATGATAAGGTTAGTATACACATATATATTTAGTTTCTCTGTCAGCCAAGAGGGCCTGGAACAAAAGCATCCCAGTAGCAGTAAGCAAACTTAACTTCAGTTCTTGATGTGTAATATCATTCTGCAATAAAAGGAAGCAGGACCCCATGGACACATTACTGATTCTAGCAATGGGACAGGAAATACAAAAGATGGGTCTGGAACATCTTTTAGTACCAGAGTAAGAAATTGCTCTGAAACAAGCAAACAGTCTCAAAGGAACACAGGAGCCAAATGAATGAACTCCCAAAATTCAAAGCTAGAATGACTTGAACAAATAAAGTAGTATTGATTTATAAGCCAAGGTTCAAAATAAACATCCATAAGTCTATAATAAATGACCTAATAAATATATGAAGAAAAGAGACAAATCTCCCATGCAGAACAATGCCACAGAATTATTATACATACTCTGCCCTCTGTCTGAAATTAATATAGCTACAGTTGTTTTCATGTTCCAACTTTTGTCTCCATTCTTTTTCTGCCTTTTGTGCTTTTAACTGAGCATTTAACATGATTCCATTTTATCTTTGTTTTTAGTGTATCAGTTGTACTCCTTTCCTAATTTTTTAGGTGTTGCCTTCGAGTTCACAGCACACATTTAAAACTAATCCAAGTCCACTTTAAAATAACACTATTCTAATTCACAGGTAATGCTAGTACCCTATAATGATAAAAGAATCTTAATTTCTCCCTCCCAGCCCTTGTATCCTTGCTGTCTTTCATTTCACTTCTACACACACACACACACAGCATACATAATCAAATACATTGTTATAATTTGAACAAACGGTTATCTATTAGATCAATTAATTTAAGGAAAATAGTTTTTATATTTTACTATCACTATTACTTCTCTGATGCTCTTCCTTTTCTTTATGTAGATCAAAGTTTCTAACCTATATCATTTTTTTCCTTTTGTTAAAAAACTTCTAATGTTTCTTGCAAATCAGTTCTACTGGCCTGTTTAGATATTGGAATTGGAAGATATCAGATTGTATATGGATTTTCAAGTGTGGAGGTGGAATTAACAATCAACCAAGTAGCAACTAACTTATACCATCTGATACCTAATAATTTTCTGCACGAATTTATGTTATTTTGTAGCAATATAAAAACTAAAAAATATTATATGTAATATTTGTTTTATATAGTAACCACGTGGCAATTATGCCACACATCAATGATAATAATTATAATTAACATTATTCATTTTAAGAGTCAGATAATGCATACAATTCAAAAAATAAGGCAAATCAAACTTTTAAATATTCAGAGTTCTTTGTAAAAACAAAATTGAAAATGAAGTTATAAACAAAAGTTAAAAGAATATTAAGCACAAAGCACTGTTCCTAACAATAGAAACTAGATAGTTTTTATTGTTGTTGTTTATAAAGAAGTAAACAGTACAATGCATTTAGAAGAAGTACTGCATTTCATAATAATGTCAGTTTTAAGTAAATAAATGCAAAATATTTGCTTTACCCAGAAAGACTTGAAGAATTTGAACAGGTATGGTTTTTATGTCTGAGTCATAACTATATAAGAAATCATTTAGTGCTTCCCTGGTGGCGCAGTGGTTGAGAGTACGCCTGCCGATGCAGGGGACGTGGGTTCGTGCCCCGGTTCGGGAAGATCCCACGTGCCTCGGAGCGGCTGGGCCCGTGAGCCGTGGCTGCTGGGCCTGCGCGTCCGGAGCCTGTGCTCCGCAACGGGAGAGGCCACAACAGTGAGAGGCCCGCGTACCACAAAAAAAAAAAAGAAATCATTTAAATCTGTGGGATAATTAAATTAATACATTGAGAAGTATAGATATACTAAGTCAACACCAAACACAATCTTATATCTCAGAGATACAGAAAAGCAATTAGTTTGCATTTCTTTAGATATAGTCTTACATGACAATGTAGCTGAGGAGAATAACCAAGACACATCAAGGATTATGTTAGATAATCATAATACACAGGCCGCAGAAAAACTTTTTTTCAAATAAAAATAAGTAAGGTATTATACACATAGTTGAAACATGATTCACAACTACAGAAATTAAATAATTTACCTGAATATATTATCTTTGTCTCTTTCTCACCAAGTTCAACAACAAATGAGTGAAACACCTCTGGTAAAGTTTTTGTCATGGAACTACTTCTCTAGTGTTAATATGTGAATCAAAAGAAAGTCATTTTTTAAATCTCTATGGAAATGTGTTTTTTTTTCCCCCATATGAAAACTATTCATTTTGTCAAGTGATTCATTCATATATAAAATGTAGAATAGATTATTGTCAAACTAATCCACAATATGGCAATGAAGATAGTCTTTAATAGTTACAGATAATTTAACATTTGCCTCCTTTATTACCTAAGAAATTCTTGTTCTGTGCATGAGTAGCATTGGCCATATGTGTCTATAATTAATTACAAATTACCTACTCAATTGATTATACCTGGCACAGCTGTTTGTTTTTTCCTGAAACTAATGTTTAAGCACTGAAATATTCAATTAATTTCTATAGCCATATGTACATTCATATTTATGTAATGCACTGTTTAATTGCAAATTGAAAATTTATCCCTTGTTAATCATCATAAGCATTAATGTTTAATCAATGAAATTTGAACTTTTACACATAAATGCTACAATATCTGTTGTTTACTATAATAGTAGGAACATTTCATACCTCTTGCAGTTTCTATTCTTCTAGGGCTTGTAGACTTGTTAGGTACATTAATCAGAGAATGCAGTGACAACAGAAACAACTTTGAGAACCAATATTTGCCTTGATATACTTCATTATTTTCCTTCCCTGAAAAATATGACACTGTGCAGTAGATACGGTTCTGTGAAGCATTTCACAAAAAATAAAACTTCTCTGATTATTATTAACAGAGCAACTGAAAAATGTTTTTTGAAAAGAAAGAGGGAGAGAGAGATTGATTGATAGATTCAGTAAGGTTGAATTAGATCCAAGATGGAAAACAGGTACATGCAGAAGGATAGCACTAAAAACACCTAGAAGAAATACTTTACAAATCAATATGGTGAGCTTCTAGTAGAACCCCCAAAGAAACAAATAGGAAAATCTTCCCCTGCCAACAGTATGTGGGCTTTCAAAGTGGAAGGCAAGTCTGTACTGACAAAAAAATATACATATTTCTTAATAGGCATATTTTATATCAACATATTTTATATCTTCCAGAAAGTGTACACCAATGAGTCCAACATATATCACTTCAAGTAATTAAAGTGCTTTTTGTCTTAAACATGATATACAATTTCATAATACAGGGAAAATTGCATTTTATACACTTTTACTACAAATCAAATATGTAGAAAAATATATTTTTATTGGTATATCTGGATCTGTAATGAATTAAACTAGTACTTACAATTAAATTACACACACATATATATACATACATATAGGCACATATAAATATATGTGGATCAAGTAACTAATCAATACTGTGAGAACTAAATATATCCTTACTAATCAGTACCATGAGAACTAAATATATTATGACAGCATATATGAACGCATGCTATATTGTTATATTATAGAAACTCTTCTTGACTAAGGAAACTATTATTCAAAAATGTGATCTGATATCTAAATGTCCAAAATATAGAGATTTCTTTATAAATCATTACATCTGATTCAGTGTTCCTTATTGTATGTACTTTGAATATAAAATACAGAAACAAAATTCTATGTATCATTTTACATTTTATTGATTTTTCTTTATAATACTTGATTATGGCATGAATGGGTTCATCTCATATTGCAGAATTAGAAGAGTCACTTTTATAATGAAAAGTCGCATTGTACAGATAATACTGCATATAAAAATGAATTTATGAGCATAAAATACCCAATATATTGCTATAAATTTTAAATGGCTTCCAGACAATATCTGGGATTTAGATTAAATTTATTTCATAAACGCTCAACAGTAATCACTTCAAACCTAATTGTTTCATAAAATGAATGAAGTCTCTTGAAATAAATTTATTTGGGTAAATGGGGGAATTTCAAAAGAAAGAAATTGAGCAATTAAAGCACAGAAATGTAGTTGCATGAATAACCTCCCTTTTAAAAAATTAAAAATCAGCATTCATATAATATGCCATCTTTTAAAAGTCAGTGTTTATGCGCTTTAATTGTTAGAAGTACATATTTAGAATAAAATAAATACTGGCAGTGATTATTTTAAATGATTTATAGGTATTATTATATTACACACTCTTGTTTTAATTTTATCGTCTTATAGAATGTTTTATTATCTAATTATTCAGATGAGAAACAGATGCTCAGTGATATTATGAGTTGGCTAACTTAGTAAACAGCAGATATCAAAATAAGAACAAAAGTCTTAAACAAAAACTTTCGTCTTATTTTCTCCTTTAAACTGTTTCTTGTGTTAGATATTTATGGCTCAAAGTTCTCTTAAAATGACAAGCTCACTACAAAAATAAATTCTATCATTATTTTAATAGGGATTTTTAAATTTTGTTTATATGAAGAACAAGACATCACACAGTTATTTGGACAGGAGAATAAAATGAGTATCAAAAGAAATAGAGAACAAATAAGGAACAGACACAATCAAAGATGATAAGGGAAGGGGAAAATAATTTAAGATGGACATAGAATGATAAATATCATACAGTACAGAGTGGTAAAATATGTGAATACACAGAAATTAGCAACACATAGATTATTATCAATTTTGAAAGAGCAGTTC
The DNA here is from genome assembly GCF_003031525.2 of Neophocaena asiaeorientalis asiaeorientalis. NCBI lineage: Eukaryota > Metazoa > Chordata > Mammalia > Artiodactyla > Phocoenidae > Neophocaena > Neophocaena asiaeorientalis. Next base: position 405,881 of record NW_020175390.1, on the reverse strand, counting down.
AAAATGTGAAAATGGAGGCCAGAATACTGTGGGTTGAAAATCAAATAATGATAAATTAAACTAAATCTATAGGTATACCTACAAGTTTCCTAAGGTACCAGGTTAATGTAAGAGAAAGGGAAAGAGGCATGGCAAAAGAGTGATTAATACTGTGCCTGTGGAAATTAAACTTGCTTTTGCTTGAGGGACAGAGAGACAAATTAAGAGAAAGACCAAAGATAAACTACTCAAAGTATATAAGGTTTCAATAAATTAAGAAATACATTAGAGGGGAAAAAAGAAATTTGAGAAAAGAGAAATTTGAAAACCAGGAGAGAAAATATTAAAAATAGCTGAAATAATGTGGTTCTAAGAAATGACAATAAACTTCAGTCATTTTTAGAACTGAAATATGAAGAGAATACTGAGGTATAAAGGTAATAATATTGGAACTGACCTTGTTAAGGATACTTGAGTGGTTATCATCATAAAGTCATTTTTATAAACTTAGGATCCATACATGGTAAACACAGGACATAATATAGCAAACAACAATAAATCATGTAGATTGGGGGGACCTTCAAGATGGTGGAGGAGTAAGACGTGGCAATCACCTTCCTCCCCACAGACACATCAAAAATACATCTACTTGTGGAACTACTACAGAACACGTACTGAACACTGGCAGAAGACCTCAGACTTCCAAAAAAGGACCAGAAGCCTGAAGGCACCCTACACAGAGAGGTGAGGCCAAAACCAAAGCTGAACCCCAGGAGGTGTGCAAACAAAGAAGAGAAAGGGAAATTACTCTGTGCAGCCTCAAGAGCAGCAGATTAAATTCACACAATCGAGGTTTGCTGCACCTGTGGAATACATGAACAGACAATGATTCAACCCAATATTGAGGCAGTGGATGTTGAGAGCAACTGTAGACTGTGGTTTGCTGTCAGTGACTGACTTGTTTCTGATTTTTATGTTTATCTTAGGAGAGTTTTTAGCACTTGTTATCACTGGTGGATCTGTTTACTAGTTTGGTTGCTCATTTCTTTTTTTTCAATTACTTTTAAACTTTCTCATTTTAATAATTAAAAATTTTTTATTCTAATTATTTTATATTTTTAATTTATTTTTCTTTCTTTTTTTTCCCTTTCCTTCTGAGCCATGTGGCTGACAGGGTCTTAGTGCTCCACCTGGTGTCAGGCCTGAGCCTCTGAGGTGGGAAAGCCAAGTTCAGGACATTGGATCACCAGAAGCCACCTGGCCCCACATAATATCCATCGGCGAGAGCTCTCCCAGAGATCTCTGTCTCAGTGCTCAGACCCAGCTCCACCCAATGGGCAGCAAGTCCAGTGCTGGACGCCCCATGCCAAACAACTAGCAAGACAGGAACACAACCCCACCCATTAGCAGAGAGCCTACCTAAAATCATACTAAGTTCACAAACACCCCAAAACTCACCACCAGATGCAGTCCGGCCCACCGGAAAGACAAGATCCAGCCTCATCCACCAGAACACAGGCACCATTCCCCTCCACCAGGAAGCCTACACAACCCACTGAACAAACATTGGCAACTGGGGGCAGATACCAAAAACAAAGGGAACTATGAACCTGAAGACTGTAAAAAGGAGACCCCAAAAACAGTAAGTTAAGCAAAATGAGAAGACAGAGAAACACACAGCAGATGAAGGAGCAAGGTAAAAATGCACCAGACCAAAGAAATGAAGAGGAAATAAGGAGTCTACTTGAAAAAGAATTCAGAGTAATGATAATAAAGATAATACAAAATCTGGTAAATAGAATGGAGAAAACACAAGAAACGTTTAACAAAGACCTAGAAGAACTAAAGAACAAAGAGACAATGATAAACAACACAATAAATGAAATTTAAAATTCTCTACGAGGAATCAATAGTAGAATAACTGAGGCAGAAGAACGGATAAGTGACCTGGAAGATAAAATAGTGGAAATAACTACCACAGAGCAGAATAAAGAAAAAAGAATGAAAAGAATGGAGGACAGTCTCAGAGACCTCTGAGACAATATTAAGTGCACCAACATTCGATTTATAGGGGTCCCAGAAGAAGAAGAGAAAAAAAAACGGTGTGAGAAAATATTAGAAGCGATTATAGTTGAAAACTTACCTAACGTGGGAAAGAAAATAGTCAATAAGATCCACGAAGCACAGAGAGTCCCATACAGCATAAATCCAAGGAGAAACACACCAAGACACATATTAATCAAGCTATCAAAAATTACATGCAAGGAAAAAATATTAAAAGCATCAATGGAAAAGCAACAAATAACATTCAAGGGAATCCCCAGAAGTTTAACAGCTGATCTTTCAGCACAGGCTTTGCAAGCCAGAAGGGAATGGCAGGACATATTTAAAGTGCTGACAGGGGAGAACCTACCCAGCAAGGATCTCATTTAGATTCGACAAAGAAATTGAAACCTTTACAGACAAGCAAAAGTTAAGAGAATTCAGCACCACCAAACCAGCTTTACAACAAATGCTAAATGAACTTCTCTAGGCAGGAAACAAAAGAAGGAAAAGACCTACAAAAACAAACACAAAACAATTAAGAAAATGATAATAGGAACATACATATCAATAATTACCTTAAATATAAATGGATTAAATGCTCCTACCGAAAGACATAGACTGGCTGAATGGATACAAAAACAAGACCCATATATATGCTGTCTACAAGAGACCCATTTCAGACCTAGGGACACATACAGACTGTAAGTGAGGGGATAGAAAAAGATATTCCATACAAATGGAATTCAAAACAAAGCTAGAGTAGCAGTACACATATCAGAAAAAATAGACTTTAAAATGAAGACTATTACAAGAGTCAGAGAAGGAAACTACATAATGATAAAGCGTTCAATCCAAGAAGAAAATGTAACAATTGTGGACTTCCCTGGTGGTGCAGTGGTTGAGAGTCTGCCTGCTGATGCAGGAGACATGGGTTCGTGCTATAAGGCAAATACTAACAGCCATATAAGGGGAAATTGACAGTTACACAGTCATAGTAGGGAACTTCAACACCCCACTTTCACCATTAGACAGATCATCCAAAATGAAAATAAATAAGGAAAAACAAGCTTTAAATTATACATTAAACAAGATGGAACTTATTGATATTTATAGGACATTACATTCCAAAACAACAGAATACACTTTCTTCTCACGTGCTCATGGAATGTTCTCCAGGATAGATCATTTTTTTTTATCACTGAAGAAATCAAAGAGGAAATGAAAAAATACCTAGAAACAAATGACAATATAAACACGATGACCCAAAACCTATGGGATGCAGCAAAAACAACTCTAAGAAGGAAGTTTATAGCAACGGAATCCTATCTCTAGAAACAAGAAAAATCTCAAGTAAACAACCTAACTTTACACCTAAAGCAATTAGACAAAGAGAACAAAAAAATCCCAAAGTTAGCAGAAGAAATCATAAAGATCAGATTATAAATAAATGAAAAAGAAATGAAGGAAACTGTAGCAAAGATCAATAAAACTAAAAGCTGGTTCTTTGAGAAGATAAATAGAATTGATAAACCACTAGCCAGACTCATCAGGAAAAAAAGGGAGAGGACTCAAATCTATAGAATTAGAAATGAAAAAGGAGAAGTAACAACTGATACTGCAGAAATACAAAGGATCATGAGAGATTACTACAAGCAACTATATGCCAATAAAATGGACGACCTGGAAAAACTGGACAAATTCTTATAAAAGCACAACCTCTGAGACTCTACCAGGAAGAAATAGAAAATCTGAACAGACAAATCACAAGCACTGAAAATGTAGCTGTGATTAAAACTTTTCCAACAAACAAAAGCCCAGGGCCAGATGGCTTCACAAGCGAATTCGATCAAAGATATAGAGAAGAGCTGTCCTCTCAAACTCTTCAAAAAGAGCAGAGTGAGGAACACTCTCAAGCTCATTCTACAAGCCACAATCACCCTGATACCAAAACCACACAAAGATGACACAAAAAAAAGAAAACTACAGACCAATATCACTGATGAACATAGTTGAAAAACTCCGCAAGAAACTACTAGCAAACAGAATCCAGCAGCACATTAAAAGGATCCTGCAACATGATCAAGTGCATTTTATCCCAGGAATGCAAGGATTCTTCAATATACGCAAATCAATCAATGTGATACACCATATTAACAAACTGAAGGATAAAAACCATATGATAATCTCAATAGATGCAGAAAAAGCCTTCAACAAAATTCAACACCTATTTATGATAAAAAAACACTTTAGAAAGTAGGCATGGAGGGAACTAACCTCAACATTATAAAAGCCATATATGACAAACCCACCGCCAACATCATTCTCAATGGTGAAAAACTGAAACCATTTCCACTAAGATCAGGAACAAGATAAGGATGCCCACTCTCACCACTATTATTCAACATAGTTTTGGAAGTTTTACCCACAAGAATCAGAGAAGAAAAAGAAATAAGAGGAATCCAAATTGGAAAAGAAGAAATAAAGTTGTCAGTGTTTTGCAGATGACATGATACTATACATAGAGAATCCTAAAGATGCTACCAGAAAACAACTAGAGCTAATCAAGGAATTTGGTATAGTAGCAGAATACAAAATTAATGCACAGAAATCTCTTGCATTCCTATACACTTAACGATGAAAAATTTGAAAGAGAAATTAAGGAAACACTCCCGTTTACCACTGAAAGAAAAAGAATCAAATACATAGCAATAAACCTACCTAAGGAGACAAAAACCTGTATGCAGAAAACTATAAGACACTGATGAAAGAAATTAAAGATGATACAAACAGTTGGAGAGATATACCATGTTCTTAAACTGTAAGAATCAACATTGTGAAAATGACTATACTACCCAAAGCAATCTACAGATTCAGTGCAATCCCTTTCAAACTACCAATGGCATTTTTCACAGAACTAGAACAAAAAATTTCACAATTTGTATGGAAACACAAAACACCCCGAATAGCCAAAGCAATCTTGAGAAAGAAAAATGGAGCTGGAGAAATCAGGTTCTCTGACTTCAGACTATACTAAAAAGCTACAGTAATCAAGACAGTATGGTACTGGCACAAAAACAGAAATATAGGTCAATGGAACAGTATAGAAAGCCCAGAGAAACACGCATGCACATATGGTCACCTAATCTTTGATAAAGGAGGCAAGAATATACAATGGAGAAAAGACAGCCCCTTCAATAAGTGGTGCTGGGAAAAACGGACAGCTACATATAAAATAATGAAATTAGAACACTCCCTAACACCATACACAAAAATAAACTCAAAATGGAGTAAAGACCTAAATGTAAGGCCAGTCACTATAAAACTCTTACAGGAAAACATAGGAAGAACACTGTTTGACATAAATCACAGCAAGATCCTTTTTGACCCACCTCCTAGAGAAATGGAAATAAAAACAAAAATATGCAAATGGGACCTAATGAAACTTAAAAGCTTTTGCACAGCAAAGGAAACCATTAACAAGATCAAAAGACAACCCTCAGATTGGGGGGAAATATTTGCAAATGTAGCAACTGACAAAAGATTAATCTCCAAAATATACAAGCAGCTCATGCAGCTCAACACCAAAAAAACAAACAACCCAATCCAAAAATGGGCTAAAGATCTATATAGACATTTCTCAAAAAAAAAGATATACAAAATGCCCACAATCACATGACAGGATGCTCAACATCACTAATCATTGGAGAAATGCAAATCAAAACTACAATGAGGTATCACCTCACACTGGTCAGAATGGCCATCATCCAAAGAATGCTGGAGAGGGTGTGGAGAAGAGGGAACCCTCTTGCACTATTGGTGGGAATGTAAATTGATACGGTAACTATGGAGAACAGTATGGAGGTTCCTTAAAATACTAAAAATAGAACTACCATATGACACAGAAATCCCACTACTGGGCCTATACCCTGAGGAAACCATAATTCAAAAAGAATCATGTACCACAATGTTCATTGCAGCACTATTTACTATAGCCACAACATGGAAGCAACCTAGGTGTCTATCAACAGATGAATGGGTAAAGAAGATGTGGCACATATATACAATGGAATATTACTCAGCCATAAAAAGAAATGAAACTGAGTTATTTGTAGTGAGGTGGATGGACCTACAGTCTGTCATACAGAGTGAAGTAAGTCAGAAAGAGAAAAACAAATAGTGTATTCTAACACATATATATGGAATCTAAAAAACAAAAACAAAAAATGGTCATGAAGAACCTAGGGGCAAGACGGGAATAAAGATGCAGACGTACTAGAAAATGGACTTGAAGGTATAGGGAGGGGAAATGGTAAGCTGGGACAAAGTGAGAGAGTGGCATGGACATATAAACACTATCAAATGTAAAATACATAGCTAGTGGGAAGCAGCCACATAGCACAGGGAGATCAGCTTGGTGCTTTGTGACCACCTAGAGGGGTAGGATAGGGAGGGTAGGAGGGAGGGAGATGCAAGAGAGAGGAGATATGGTGACACCTGTATATGTATAACTAATTTACTTTGTTATAAAGCAGAAACCAACACACCATTGTAAAGCAATTATACTCCAATAAAGATGTTAAAAAAAAGAATATACTGTACAACACAGGGAATATAGCCAATATTTTATAACAACTAGAAATGGAGTACAAGCAATACAAATTGTGAATCACTCTATTATCACCTGTAACTTATATAATAGTACAGTGAGAAAATCAAATATGATAATAGAAATAATTTGAAAAAAACCCCAGTAAATCATGTGGTATTGAAATAATAGATTTTGACATTGAGGTAATAAAATGACAGTGATACAGGATGCTATACCACATATCATAACTCTGAGAAGCAATTATTTTATGTACATGTAGAGATACAATAGTCTGCAATCCATGGAATACAGGTAGATTAGCCTTAATTCTGTGTCTTCTTCGAGATGTGTTAATTGTTTTAAAATTAGCACCCTTCCTGTCACAGGGCCACAAAAACCTCAAGTATCATTTTAGACAAGAAAAAGATACCATTCAAATAAGGTGCTGAAATAACCTTTAGCATTATACAGCATAAAATGTAAAAAGAATGGATGGAAATATGAAATGAAGGTTGGATGGGGGAAATAAAGCATATATCAAAAAAGAGATTAAAATATGGAAAATATTTGGCAAGAAAAGGAGTTCTATTGAGGTGATGATGGAGAATTGTAGAAATGTGAGCAGTGGTGCATTTACCTGGTTTGATTTAGTGATGATTCCCGTAATGAAAGTAAATGGTATACAGTCTTATTTTTAGGTCCTTCTTTAATCCATTCTGAGTTTATTTTTATATAGTGTGTTCAAGGGTGCTCTAATTTCATTCTTTTACATGTAGCCATTCCAGTTTTCCCAGCACCACTTATTGAAGAGTCTGTCTTTTCTCCATTGTATATTTGTGCATCCTTTGTTGTAGATTAATTGACCATAGGTGTGTGGGTTTATCTCTGGGCTTTCTATCCTGTTCCATTGATCTATATTTCTGTTTTCGTGCCAGTACAATACTGTTTTGATTACTGTAGCTTTGTAGTATAGTCTGAAGTCAGGGAACCTGATTCCTCCAGCTCCATTTTTTTTCTCAAGTTTGCTTTGGTTATTCATGGGCTTTTGTGTTTCCATACCAATTAAAATTTTTTTGTTCTAGTTCTGTGAAAAATGCCATTGGTAATTTGATAGGGATTGCACTGAATCTGTAGATTGCCTTGAGTAGTATAGTCGTTTGACAATATGGATTCTTCCAATCCAAGAACATGGTATATCTTACCATCTGTTTGTGTCATCTTCAATTTCTTTCATCAGTTTCTTATAGTTTTTGGATTATAAGTATTTTGCCTCCTTAGGTAGATTTATTCCTAGGTATTTTATTCTTTTTGATGCTATGGTAAATGAGATTGTTTTCTTAATTTCTCTTTCTGATCTTTAGTTGTTAGTGAAAACATAGGCAGAGCACTCTTTGACATAAATCATAGCAGTATCTTTATGGACCTGTCTTCTGGAGGAATGAATGGAAATAAAAACAAAAATAAACAAAAGGGACCTAATTAAATTTAAAAGCTTTTGCACAGCAAAGGAAATCATAAATAAAATGAAAAGACCACCTACAGAACAGGAGAAAATATTTGCAAATGATGTGACCAACAGGGGATCAATCTCCAAAATACACAAACAGCTCATACAGCTCAATAGCAAAAACACAAACAACCCAATAAAAAAATGGGCAGAAGATCTAAAATAGACCTTTCTCCCAAGAAGACATACAGATGGCCAAAAGGCACTTGAAAAAATACTGAACATCACTAATTATTAGAGAAACATAAATCAAAACCAATGAGATATCACCTCACACCAGTCAGAATGGACATCATTAAAAAGTCTACAAATAATAAATGCTAGAGAGGGTGTGGATAAAAGGGAATCCTTCTAACTCTTTTGGTGGGAATGTAAATTTGTACAGCCATTATGGAAGTCCATATGGAGGTTCCTTAAAAAACAAAAAATAGAGCTACCACATGGTCCTGCAATCTCATTCCTGGGCATATACCAGGAAAAACAATCATAATTTGAAAAGATACATGCACCCTAATATTCAATGCAACACTATTTTCAAAAGCCAAGACATGAAAGCAATCTAAGTGGCCATTGATAGAGGAATGTATAAAGAAGATGTGGTATATTTATACAATGGAATATTGCAATGGAGTATTACTCAGCCATAAAAAAGAATGAAATAATGCCGTTTGCAGCAGTATGGATGGACCTAGAGATTATCATGCTAAGTGAAGTTAGCCAGACAGAGAAAGGCAGATACGATATGATATCACTTATATGTGGAAACTAAAAAAATATGATACAAGTGGACTTATATACAAAACATAAATAGACCCACAGATATAGAAAACAAACTTATGGTTACCAAAAGGGAAAGGGGGGGATAAATTAGGAGTTTGGTATTAACATATACACACTACCATGTATAAAATAGATAACCAAGAAGGACCTATTGTATAGCACAGGAAATATACTTAATATTTTGTAATAAACTATAAGGGAAAATAATCTGACAAAAATAGATATGTATATATGTATAACTGAATCACTTTGCAGTATACCTGAAATTAATACAACATTGTAAATCAACTATACTTCAGTAAAAGAAAGAAAAAGAGAGAGAGAGAGAGAGAAGGAAAGAAAGAAAGAAAGAAAAGAAAGAAAGAAAAGAGAGAAAGAAAGAGAAGGAAGGAAGGAAGAAACTAAATGGTATATGGAGTACTGACTGTTTTGTGATCACTAATGTGTTAATACTGATTTGTTGCACATCTAAGAAGCTTAGAGGGGGTTAAGAGTTTTCAGCATAGATCCATATAAGAGAAATTGAATTCTGTGTCAAACATCTACAGTCATTGAAAACCTCAGTGACTGAGATTTTAAAAATTAAAAGAGAGAAAGCTACTCCAGGCAGAATTAATATCAAATATGGCAGAATGCCCTTTGCAGAACAAAAGAGTTGTTAACTCAAAGACATAATATTAGAAACTGTCAAACCTGAAATACAAAAAAAGGAGAATTTAATGAAAGGACGAGGAGGAGACAGAGACATAATTGACCTATGAGACAAAGTCAAGTGAACTAATATATGTTATTTGAGATAATGAAGGAGAAGAGAGAAATGAGAGAACAGGAAAAAATACATTTGAAGAAGAAAATGGCTAAATTTTGTCCACATATGATGAACACTATAAATTCATTATTTCAAAAAGCTCATTGAATTTCAAGCACAAGAGGTATAAAGAAAATAATAAATTATAATCAAATTGATCAAAACCAGGGGCAAACAAAAATCTTAAAAGCAGATAGAGGAAAAAAGACATATTGAGTAGAAAGAGAGGTAAGAATGAGAGCAGATTTCATTTAAGAAAAAAATAAAAGAAGACAGTGAAACAATATTTAAAGTTGTAGGGGAAAAAAATCAAACTAGAATTATGGACCCAGTGAAAATTTCTTTTAAAAATTCAGCTGAAATATACACAATTTCAAACATATAAAAGCTAAAATAATTCATCACTAGCAGATATGCAATACGTGAAAAACTAAAGAAAGTTCTTCATGTAAAAGTAATAATTACATCAGATGTATCAAATGTAAATATGGATCAAATTGATGAAATTAGAGCACAAAAATGATAATTACATGAAAACATATAAGATTTTTCTGATTAAAATTTCAATTTTATAACTTAGATAATAATGCCTAAGCAAAATAATAATGATGTACTTTGAAGTTTATAACACATGAAAAAGTAAAATATATGACAACAATAGAACAAAATAACAGGTTGGAAAAATAGAAGTATATTATTGTGAGGTTTTTTTTTTTGTAATATACAGGAAGCTATATAATAGAGAATGTAGTGAGTTAAGTTTGCATACTATAAATCCTAAAATCATTACTAAAATAAACAGTACAAGAGTTATAGAATTATAATAGCCAAAGCAAGGAGACAGAATGGAATCCTAAAAAACAAAATTTTTTTTAAAAGCTAATTTAGTTCAGAAGAAGGCATAAAAAGTAAAAGAAACTTCATGGCTTACCAGAGCAAACACAGACTAGTAGAAGTCACTGCAGCTACTGATAGGAGGAGAAAACCTGAACTGTAATTGACAAATTGCTGACGGCTCACTGTGGACAACTCTGAGTGTTAAAAAAAAGATGCCAGATGGACCCATTCATATGGCAACCTCCACAACATTGTGAGATTTACCTCCAAGAGCTCAACCAGGTCCTCAGAGTCGACATTAGAGAAAAATCCCTTTGTGCTTCTAGCACGAGAAGGGGGAAATAAACCTTTTTCAGTAGGCCAGAATACTCTGTTCTTAACAAGTCCTGCCCTAGGGGGAACTAATTAACCAGAGATTAATTTACTGGAATACTATCTGAGCCTATCCCACCTGGGAAAAAGAAAATACCCAACTCTAGTCAGCTCTAGCCATCCTCTTCTACCTAAGTGGAGAAAAAATGAGAAACATGGAAATTTCACAGTCCAGAGGCATAGGGTCACTGAAAACTGAGACTTAATCATATGCTTCATCTCAGCCCACACGTCACACCACATAACTAAAGGTCTATTTACAACAGCTCTTTTTACCCAGTACATCATGTCTGGCTAATTTACAACGAATAGTTTACAAAGAATAATTTACAATAATTATTTACAAGAATAATTTACAAAGTGTACCAAAAGGCGAAACCAACCAAACAAACAAAAAATATACATGTCATTTGAAGAGACACAGCAAACATCAGAACCAGACATAGAAGGAATGTTGGCATTATCAGATCAGGAATTTAATACAACTGTGATTAATATGCTATGTGTCCTAATAGATAAAGTAGACAGCATGCAAGACAGACAGGCAATGCAACCATGGGGAAGGAATCCTTAGAAAGTTCCAAAGAGCAATGCTAGAAATAAAAAACACAAGAACAGAAATAAAGAATTACTTTGGTGGGCATATTAGCACACTAAACACAGATGAAGAAATAATCTCTGAGCTTATGGATGTTTCAATGGAAAACTCTAAAACTGAAAAGCAAACAGACCAAAGCCTGAAAAAAGGTAGGAGAGAAGAACAGATTATCCAAGGAATGTGGGATAATTACAGAAGTTCTAACAAATGCATAATGGGAATACCAGAAGAGAAGAGAAAGCAAAAGGAAGAGAAAAAATATTTGAAGCAATAATGAATGAGAATTTCCTGAAATTAATGTCAGATACCACACTACAAATCCAGGAATCTCAGAGAACACCAAGCTGGATAAAAGTAAAAAGAAAAAGAAAAATGGAAAACTACACCTAGGCATATCATTTTCAAAATACAGAAAATCAAAAATAAAGAAATAATTCTGAAAGAATCCAGAGTGAAAAAAGAAAAACAAAACAGCTTATCTATAGATGAGCAATAATAAGAATCACTTCTGACTTCTTGGAAACCATGAAAGAATGATGTGAGTGAAGTGAAATATTTGAAATGTTGATAAAACAAGCAAAAAACTATCAACCTAGAACTCTGTATCCTGCAAAATTATCTTTGAGGGGAAACACTTTCCCAGACAAACAGAAATTGAGGGAATTTTTTGCCAGTAGACCTGTTTAGCAAGAAATGTTAAAAGAAGTTCTTTAGAGAGAAGGAAAAAGAGCTAGGTCAGAAACTCAGCCATACATAAAGAAATGAAGAGCATAGAAAATATGAGTGAAGGTAAAAAGAAAACTTTTTTTCTTAATTTAATAGACAAGTATAATTCATTTCTTAGGTAAGTTTGTTCAAAATAATAATAGCAACAATACAATTGATTATGTATGCTTATTTATAGATCAGATATATATCCTTATGTATAAGTGAAATGAATGACAGTAATGATAAAATGGATGAGAGGAAGGACTTAGGATTTATTCTGTTATTGAAAGGTACTTACAGTACTCATGAAGAGGTATAGTGTTATTTTAAAGTAGCCATGGGTTAATTGTAAACATATATTGCAAATCCTAAAATAACCACTAAAAAATTTAAAAAAATTAAAAAGTATAACTAATATACTAAGGAAGGAAAGAAAAGGAAGTATATAACACACAATTAAAAACAAAATAGGCAGAAAAAGAAAGTTTACAAAAATAGGAACAAAGAAGAAGGGCAACCTTGTAACAGATATGGTAAATATTCAACCAACTCTATCAATAATCACTGTGAATATCAATGATTTAAGTGCATGAAATAAAGAGAGATTGTCAGAGTGAATCAAAAAAGATCCACCTACCTGTTGTCTACAAGAAACCCACTTTAAATATAAAGACAAATAGGTTATGGGTATTAGGATAGAGAAATATGTACCATGTTAACACTAATTAAAAGAACTTAGAAGTAGCTATATTAATTTCAGAGCAGACTTCAATGTAAGGAAAGTTATCATGGATAAAGTAACATACATAACAATAAAGGGGTTAATTCTCTAAGAAGACAAAATGATTCTTGATGTGTATGAGCCTAAGAACGGAGCATCAAAATATGTGAGGCAAAATCTGATAGAATTGCAAGGAAACATAGATCACTCTACTATTTATAGTTGGAGATTTCAACCTCCCTCTATCAGAAAGGTTCAGATCCAGCAGGCAGAAAATCAGTAAGGACACATTTGAACTCAACACCACCACCAATCAACTGGATAGAATTGTCATCTATAGACAGCAGTTGAATAAACATTCTTCTCAAGCTCACATGAAATATTCACCAAGATAGACCGCTTAGGACTTCCCTGCTGGAGCAGTGGTTAAGAATCCCCCTGTCAATGCAGGGGACACAGATTTGATCCCTGGTCCGGGAAGATCCCATATGCTGTGGAGCAACCAATCCCATGCACCACAACTACTGAGCCTGCGCTCTAAAGCCTGTGAGCCACAACTACTGAAGCCCACATGCTACAACTACTGCCCACGTGCCTGAGCCTGTGCTCCTCAACAGGAGAAGCCACCGCAATGAGAAGCCCACACACCGCAATGAAGAGTAGCCCCACTTGCCACAACTAGAGAAAGTCCATGTACAGCAACAAAGACTCGATACAGCCAAAAATAAATAAATAAAATATTTTTTGAAAATTTAAAAATTAAAAAAAAAGGAAAAAAAACACTTTCCAGACCAATGTTACTGAATTCAGGTTTGGATGCTCACTGCTGGAAAGCCAATAGTCGTGATACAAGTGTTGATTGGAATGGAAAGCTTGCTTTATTAAGGAGGCCAGCAAACTGGGGAGAAGCTGGACTCATGTCTAAAAACCAACTCCAAAGATTCTACTTGACCATGAAAGTTTTTAAAGTGAAAATCGTTTAGGGTGGGGTTCAGGGTCTTCATTATCTTGTACTGTGTGCAGACTTTCTTCTGATTGATTGATAATGAGGTAAAAGGGCAGCATTCCAGCAATCTTGTGCTTAGCCTGAAGTTACCACCCTCCACCTGGGGGGGTGGGTTTTTGCACCAGTATGTATGTATAGGAAAAAGCAATAGTATAGATAGGGTTCAGTACTATCCCTGGTTTTAGGCATCCACTTGGAACATATTTCCTGCGAATAAGGGGGGACCACTGTACGTAAATAATTAACAGTTATGAGAAGCAGAAAGTCAGGTGTTTTATGAGTGCCTTTGTGTGTGCTTTGTGGCTCAAATGAGAAAGTAATCATCATTCAGCATAGTCTTTTCTATTATCTTTTGCATTTTTTCCTTAAATATTCCTCCTATTTTTACCTTAAATTTATTTTAAAGACATTTTACTAAAGTTGTTGAGCTTGATGAAAAAAATATATACAAGGTGTATCCCCCTGCTCATATGGTTTTAAGCAATTTTCCTTTTTCTTAAACAGAAATGCTGCAAGCATTTTAAAAATTACATAAAATTGACATCTGGTAAAAAAAAAAGTCCTTTTATTTTGACTAACAGCTGTTCAAATATATACTTCAAATTCAGTCATAAATGTATTCAAGGTATAGTAATATGTGTTAAAATGGCATTATGAGTCTGCAATACATGCTAATTCAAAAGTTTCTTATTTAAATGTTCATTTTTATAGAGAAACATGACAGACTGAATCAAATATCTAACTATATCCTTTATATCCAGTAGATGGCTTTCTACATGATAAAAAACATTTTAAAAAGGGAATCAAACATGTTATTAGGTCTAAAATATTTGGAGGCTTGAAGAACATTAATACTATGAAATATTCATTTTCCTTTATCCGTCCTTCAAAAGTTCAGGCCGCTTTTTCCTTTAATTCTATAGTAAATGTGTTGTGCCTTTATTTGAGCCCTCATTACACAGTATTAGAACACTTTGTCACCACTATGCTATGTATTCATAGAGGATATGGTTACTCTCCATATACACTGTCTTATTTTTTCTTTGTACTCTAGTGCTAAGCACTGTGTTTGACACAACAATGATATAGTATTGTTTATTCTTCCTTTTATTTATTTAAATCTACTTCTATTGAGTTAAGCAAGCAGAAGTTTCAAGTCTTGATGAAGCTTCAAAAAAATTAAAGATTGGGTCCTTTGTAAAAATCTAGTTTATTTGAAGGTTGTAAAACTGTCTTAATTTTTCTTTTAGAAGAAATATATAGTAATTTTTTTTTAGATCTAAAATCTATCTGCTATTAATATCTTGCATGGTAGGGATTGTTAGAAAAGGGTGTGATTAATTTTCTTTTATTCATATATTTTTCATATGTTTTTCCGTTCCATTTGATGAAAGACTTTTTCTTCTCTTTCCCATAGAATTGCCTTGGCACCTATTGTTGAAAATCAGTTTATGTCATTCTATTTCTAAACTTGGGTGTTCATCTTTCTGTATTCTTTCTTCTGTATGAATGATCATTTTGTCTATATTTATGTCAATTCAGCACTGTATTAATTATTGTAGCTTTTCAAAATCATTTTACAGTCAGTTAGTATGAATCCTTTACTTTTGTTCTTTTTCACTTTTGTTTTGACAATTGTAAGCCCTCTGCATTGCCATATAATACAAGAATCAACTTGCCGATAATTTTTTTTTAAATATCTGCTGAGATTTTGGTTGGGTTTTCATTAAAACTCTATAACAATGTAATATGAAGAATATATTAACTATTGTTCTAAGCCTCTGAGGTTTTGGGTTGTCATTATGACCACATACATTAGATTAAACTGAAAAATAAATAAATATTAACACAAAGAGTTTCTTTCAAATATGACTTCCTGTAATACAATTTAAAATAGAAGTCCCAGTCATTTTGCACTTCAGAACTCTTTACAAATTTTAGCACATACCATTAGTTTAAAATATCTTAAAATATATTTTCATGTAAACTATACATCTCCATACTAGAATATAAGTGACGTGGGAATAGCTTGTGATTGGGTGTACACCAGTTTCTAGAATACAGCCTAATGAAAATAGACACTCAAATATTTGTTCACATAAAAACTAGTGGCATCCTAAACTATTAGTTTGGATAGATTGAGTATATCGATTACATTAAAGCCTTTGGGTAATGAATAATGGGAAAGAAAGCACTCTCCCTTTAACTGGAGATCAATGGTATATACATCTGTAATCTTTTTTTTAAATCATTAATTTATTTTTATTGGAGTATAGTTGATTTACAATGTTGTGTTAGTTTCAGGTGTACAGCAAAGTGATTCAGTTATACATACATATATATCTATTTTTTTCAGATTTTTTCCTTATAGGTTACTACAAAATATTAAGTATAGTTCCCTGTGCTGTGCTGTAAGTGCTTGTTGGTTATCTATTTTATACACAGTAGTATGTAATCGTTTAAATGAGAGAGAGAGAGAGAGAAATGTATTGTATGCCAACTGAGCATTCATTCATCAAATATTTTGTTACCAACATGTGCAATTTATTAAATAAACATTGATTACATGCCCAATAAATTTACTTACAATCAAATACAGAAATAAGTGATTCATATATATATATGATAATACTATAAATCAGAATGGCAAGTGTCATAGAAATAATTCCAAGTAAAATCAGAGCTGAAATAAAAGTCAACAATGTTTAATATAACCTCCCATCCCCAGCTGAGCCTTGAGACAACTATAATCCCACTTGACACTTAGATAGTACCCTCCTTGGAGATTCTGAACCTCAAATGCCCAACATAGCTACCCCTGGATTCCTGACTCAGGAACTGTGAGATAGTAAATGTTTGTTGTTTTAAGCCACTAAAGTTGGGGTGACTTGTTATGTAGCAATTGAAAACCAATATAATAATTGTATAGAGAAGTTTAAAATTATACAATAAGATAATAGAACTTTTGGCTGATTAATGGCTTTATGGATGATATTTTCTTCATTTAGTTGTTTTTCCCTAAAATTATCTGAATAATAGAAATTATATTAAAAATAAAATTGTTTTGTTATTTTAATCAAGCATAAATATATTTTGCCATATTATTGTAATTACAATGAAATTTTTTCTTCATGCCGTCTTCACTTTTGAAAGTCTCTGCTCTCAATGAACAAGACATGTAAACAACAGAAAATAAATTACAAAATATAAATATGAAGCCTATTAATTTAAATGCCTTACCCTTCAAAATAAAGAAGTACTAAGACCCTTTGGCAGAAATATAAATGACATGAATCCCAGAAATTGATGTTATATATTTAATACATTAAATTTATATATTTGAAAGTTATTAAACATTACTGTATTACTGAAAAATTACTTATGAACTTACTTGAGAAAAAACAATCTGCTTTACCAGTAATCAGAAAAAACAATCTGCTTTACCAGTAATCAAGAATGACTTCTCATTTTTGATATGTAACAGTGTGATAACCTTACACTGGTAGAAAAGAGTGACAATGGTAGATATATATATTAAAAAATAATAATAGGTCTTCCCTGGTGGCGCAGTGGTTGAGAGTCCGCCTGCCAATGCAGGGGTTGCGGGTTCGTGCCGCGGTCTGGGAAGATCCCACAAGCCGCGGAGCGGCTGGGCGCGTGAGCCATGGCCGCTGAGCCTGCGCGTCCGGAGCCTGTGCTCCGCAAAGGGAGAGACCACAACCGTGAGAGGCCCCAGTATTGCAAAAATAATAATAATAAAAATATTTTATTTGGCACATTGTCAGCTAATACTATCTGTCTACTCTGTCTAATTTATAGATTTAACTTTTTTCTGTGGTTTCTTTTTTGTGTGGTAATATGAGAAAAATACACAGAAATACTCACATTAAATGTTTTTGTATTGGTATTATAAATGTATTCATGAAAGGTTTTTTTAAAAACCATTGTGATACCGTATTCTTCAACATAACACCATTTTATTTTATTAGACAGCATACACATTCTGAATAACTTTTTTTTTCTTTATGAAGCATTTATGTTGTCTTCCTTGATTTTCATTACAGTCACTTGTTCCATATACTGGAATTTGCTATTGCCTCTTCAGTTGTTCTTTGACCAACAGTTGTAACCAGTTTGATCACTTTCCCAAAGGTTTTTTGCCCTATCACAGAACCTCCATTCTGTTGTCAATGACTCTGGGAAAGGACACATTTTATTCCAGTACGACCTTATGCTTATTGCAGCCTTTAGTAACAATAATTACTTTGAGAGTATATACATTATAGAATTAGAGTTTCAGATTCAAAAATCTCAATCCCATCCCATTGTCTTTCTCACCTCTCAACAAAATATCATCTAAATTTCTGTAGAAAATATTTGCTCTTTTAAATTGCATCTGTGATTTGAACTGATGCAATTTTAATGAACTTTGATATTATAATTAACCGCTGGTCAGTATAAATTTAAAAGTAGTATGCCTAATCACAGTCAGCCTGAAATAGAATGGCTGAAAAGTATTCTACAGTACATGTGAACATTAAAAGATCAGTTTGAAACAAGAGGAGAGGGAAAATATAAATGATAAATGAGGATTCTGTACATTACCATGTGGCTAAATGAAGAGATTTCATACTCGGTTGTTATCACAATAAATATGAAAATGCCATTTTGGAGGGGTATATCCTACCACTTCAAGAGAAAGTGATATACCATGAGATAGTCTGGGTTAATGCAAAGGTTAGATAACACGAAGGACTTTGCTATTGGAGATAAAAAAGAATATTGGGGAAAGTGAGCTGCACTATTAATATGAAGGTACTCTAAGATTTAAAGGAATAAAAATGGCAAGTCTACTTATTTGCAGTGATAGTAACTATAGGGTCATCATCAAATACATTTTAATGGAAAATTATTTGCTTTATTTATTTGTCACAGACAGCTTTTTAAGAAAAAGAAGAAAGTCATTTTCCATGACTAAGTATAAACTGACACCAGGTCCCTTGTAACCTTCATGTTGAATGAGGCAGAAACACAGCAGCACAGCACTTAAATGGTTCACTGAGGAGATGCGTTCTATTTATCACTGTTATTTCTCTAAAATGATCTAACTTACTCACTGCAGAGAAAGTCCCTAATCAATTTAAAACTGCCTTGTTGTAGAAGAGTACTTGCTACATGAGCAGCAGGTGTAGAAATAAAAGGAAAAAAATATTATAATTCTTATAATACTTTACCGGAAAGAATATGCAACATGTAACACTCTTTATGTTGCATTCATAGTTGTGAAAAGTTACTCTTTCAATGTGATTGTGATAATCAGAGTGTGTCTACATATGATAGAACTAATACATTTAGAATTCTTTGTGATTTGATGACATGATTCTAGTTATCTAACTGGTTCTCTCCTGCACACCCATTGATAAGTTTTTTAAAAGATAAAATTAAATTTTAAATCAGTTTTAGGACTATAAAGTGATATTTTATATTAAATGTAAGTTAGTTCATGATATTTATATCTTATATAATAATTTAGTTTGGACGATATTAGAAGAAATCAACAACTTTCACTTTGGAACTACTTTTCTAAATGTAGCTGAACAGAGGAAAATCATGGGTTAAATTATGGAAAAATTTGAGAGGCTATTAATTGAACTTCCTTTTGACTTTTAAATAAATGAAATACATGAAATTTAGAACTCTGGGTTTCGACACCTATAGATGAAAGCTTTTAGAGTAGCTGAAAATCTGTGTAGCCAATATTATTAGTTAAGTAGAAAAAACACAGATTTAACCAGTTTCTTTCATGAGTTACCATAAATAAATTATATTTATTATCAGAATTAAACAGTAATTTAAACTTATTCCTAAGTAGTAAGTGTTCATAACTGAATTTATTTTCTGAAATTAAAAAGTAGTTTCTGCTTTGGTAATTATTTGAAGCTTTGAACTTTTATTACATAATGTACACTATAACCTGTAAAAATTTAAAGTTAAGAGCAGTGTTACTCAAAAAGGATAAACAATATATTTAAAAATGAGATGGGTTTAAAATAATTCACATGAACCAATAAATTCTCTTTTTCATGGATTGCATTTCAACAGTTTCAACAGTATTTAAAACTGTACTAAAACTACAGTATGTGACAAAGTTATGACCCATAAGATGCTTAAGCTCAGACTTTAATTATTTAAAACACACAAAAAGAGACCAAATATCCAAATAAGTTTCATATACGTACCTATAAACTGTGAGTAATTCATAAAGTATGTTGTAACAATTATATTAATGCAGGGCATACTAACCATGATATAAAATAATATAACTTATGAAGCACAGTGATCCATGATGCTAGAAGTAAATTTTATATATATTTATATATAAGAGTTTAGCCAGCCTAATAACCTACATTGCATTTTGCAAATGCTATTTATCGACATCTCTGAATGTAACACACTGCTACATGTTTAGTATTCTAAAGATAAAAGTTAGGTTTGCAAAATAAGTCATAATCCCAAATTATATTAGTGATACCTGAAATACAGCTTGAATTTAAAAATGAGTCATGATATATAATATTTAAATTCATTTTATTTTCTTTTAAAAAGATAGAAATATGTTCTGAGCATACATATCCTCTTCATTAATTAAATACCAGTATTGAGTATCTTTCTGTTTTGTAAACTAGAATAAATTCTTGCTTTTATTTACTTGCCACTAGTTGTTCAGAGATACCCAAAACATAGTACTTAGTAACATGTAACTTAAGACAATCTTTTTTGAGACAATATTCTTATCTTTGTCTATTCTGTATTCTTTAGATTTTACAGGAGTTTACATCTCTAAAAGAGCAGTTTATTGTCTCTTTAGGGAAAGCATAATAGCCTTCTAATTGTTCCTCCTGTTTTTCACTTTTGTCATCCTACAATCATTTCTGAAATGTGACTACTTCAATGAGGTCCACACTCCTTGGGGAGGCACACATACACAGATTCCGCATTACCCTCCATACTTGTTCACAACGCTCTAGTAACATTCACTCAGCTTGCATTCCTTCAACAGGGGGTGTTTGTACTCCCTGTTGCATCTGCATGAAACAATCTTTCCGAAATCTTCACAAGGGTGGTTGTTTCTCCGCACTTGATCTCAACTCGTATGATCACAGGAGAGGCCTCTCCTGAGTCCCATTTGAAAGTAGGCCCCTCAACCCAGACTCCTCATTACCTTCTTTCACATTAGTGTGACTAACTTTTCCTCATAGAATTTGTCACTATGTGAAATAATTGATTTATTGATGAGTTCTCTACCTCCCTCAGAATAGAAGAATAATGAACAAGTGAATTGTTTACTGTGTGTCCCCACAAGTGACTGTCCCTGGCATATAGAAACCACTCAGTAAATATTTTTGACCAAGTGAAGGAAAATGAATATGAGAAAGGAGAATTAGACTTGGAATTCATTCTGTGTACATATTAGCTCTGTGAATAAGAAGCCAAGGAAAATAATTTAGTCTTGCTTGATTTCCCTTTGCTCACTTTTAAAATGAGAGTGGTTTTAAGTTAAGTAAACTTGAAAATCCCTTTTATAAAATTGTCAATTGATAAGCCATGTATGTGTATTCCTCTAAAAGTTTAATACTAGTCAGACAATTTTGGGTGAGTAATAATGCTATTAGTCAAAGTAGAGACATACGTCATTTTTTCTGTAGAAGGTGGTTAGATGATATAAAAGGAGTATAAAATATTATTATGAAAAAGGCAAATGATTATATCATATCTAAGGGAGGTATGCAGTGCTCACTCTGACAATTTTTTAATAAAAATATACTACTTGAGAAATGTTTCATAGATAATTGTTTTAAGTAATAGACACTAAATAATCTATAGTGTCCCTTTTCAGACGTGAGGTTTTAATCTAAATAAGTGAACTTACTGAACAGGTCGATTAAAATCATCCTTTAGTTGTATTAACTATTTCTACCCCTTTCACCCATCATTCACTCAAATCTTCATTCATTTTTGGTTGAATTAGAAAGAGAATTTATACTTTTAGGACATCTTTTAAAGAGTCATAGGTATGATTTTAAACAGCAAGAGTAAAGCATTATTAGAACATGTAAAAGAGAGGAAGGGAGTTCTCCAGCGTTTTCCTCTGTAAAAACTTGATTACAAATGATGAGTTTATACCCTCATGGACATTCCAAGTTTACAGTTTCTGACATTTATAATCTGTGCTTATGAGTATTACTCTCTTCATCAAAAGAACAAGTTGTAATACAACTGAGTGAGACTGGGGCCAACATATACACACATGGTCTAGCCTTCCTTGCTCGTCTATTTTTGTCTCTTTCTATATCACCCCTCGTTTTGGACCTTCTTTTAATTTCTCAGATGACCCCTATTTTATTTTTTCTAGGCACAGATGATTGCAAATGTCCTCTCTTTTGGAAGGCTTTGTACCTCCTTCCCTCCCTCCCCACAAGGCATTTACACCCAGTCAGCTATTGTCCTCATCCAAGTACTGGTTCAAATGGTTCACTTCTGGAAAGTCTTCCTGTACTCTTGCCCCCTCCACACTAGCTCAGGTCACCTCAGTCATAAACTTCAGTGCAGTATACACTCCCCCTTCATAGCGTTTCACACAAATTTCTCAAGGTGATGAGTTGATTACTATTGGTCTCCTTGAGTAGGGTACAAACAATGTAAATAGAAGAGAGCCTGTTACACAGTTTTTCACTTATTCCCCAAATGAAATTGTGTGGCTGGTATATAGTAGGCATGCGATAAATATTTAGGAAATGTTTGACTAAATTACTAAATTAATAAATACGTAAATGACATCAGTCTCCCTCTATGTGCAACTATTTTCTAGGCATTATATACAAGTCTTTTAAACAAATTCTATTTGCATACCTTCTCCTTTCTAAAATTCTGTTTCTACAAAAATATTGTCTAAGTGATTAACCAGGATGGAAATATAAATTGTACTTGATTACATTTCCTCACTTAATTTCCACAGCTAATTGGTATCCAAATTCTGCTAATTCCTCTATTTCATGTAGTTTGATATTACTACCCAACTTCATCCTTACTTACACATACTTTAGTGCCTTCATACATACCTTAGTTAGGGCAGTAATAATTTATTTCCTCAACTTATTCAACATGCTCCACAATATGGCATTTGCAATTTAAGCCTTTTGATATTTAGGTCTGGGAGCAATATTTTTTCCTCCTCTTTAAAATCAAGTTCCAGCTTTGGCTGAGAAGGAGAGGTTTAGATGGTGATGACTTGAAGAATATTTAATATCTTTATATAATCTTTGGTCATCTGAGGCCACTGTTAGGAAATAGATGAAAAGAATGGTCTTGAATTTCTCTTCCCTGACTTGTCCATCCCCCCTCTCCCAGTGGAGTATGCTAAGGGCATTAATCTGCCTTCATTTTGCAAGAGGAATAGTCCTAGGACACAGAGAAAGTGGAGCTGAGGAAAACCAGATGTTTAAGTCAACTCACTGAGTACTTCCAGTGGGTTACAGGAGAATTGAGCCAGCAGAAGCTTACTCTTATATAAAACAAAATTACATAAAAGCAATATGCAAAGTAAGTTTGCCACATCATTATTGCACAAATTCCTTAAAACTGCAGCAAGATACTTACAAAATTTACTGAAATTTGAGTTAAAAATCTTTGAATCTTTAGAACTTGAACCTCATATATAAGGTAGTAGCAATTACAAGAGTAAAAGCTTGCTTACTGTTTATTCGACAAACTATAAGATTTAATTACTGTTTATTTAAATATATTATTTATTCTACTAAATAATATGTTAATAAAGAAAATGTTTCCTTTACTTTTTGTTTCACCAACAGCCCTTAAAATGACACCTTATATACAAGATCTCACTAAAATGGCATAGAGTTTGCATTTACAGTAAGATTAAATTTGAATCCACTGTACTCTAAAACTCTTCTAACTTCTTGGAAAATTTATGGATTATGACTTGCTGCAGATATCACTCATCTCACAATTGGCAACTAAGACTTTAAAGTATGATCTATAATTATAGATATGTATATTCCCCTTTTGACATGCCCAAAGATAAAAATAATTTTTAATAAATACACACACATACACACATACTTGCAGCAAAATAAGATAAAGGCATTTCTTTTATGCTTACTTGTTTGTAAATATTTTATATGTAAAGTTCATTTGTTTGTCTAATTAACATGATGGTTAATCCTTTACTCCAAATCTCCGCAAATCAACGAGCATATCTTCAGTGGAGGCTGGTGTCTTATCTGACAGCTGGGTCATAATTTAGGGCACAGATCTTTGGCCCTTCTCTACCACATCCATTTTTTTCTCATGGAAGCTTATTTATTTATAAAATATTACCACACCTATATCTCTACACCAGTATACTTTTCTGATTGAAAAATCAAACGTAGAAGAAAATTAATTATTGAAGCCAAGGATACAGGTGCTTTTCTCACATCCTCATAGCCCATTTAAAGGTTGTAACTGAAGAATATTGTGAATTATCACACTCCAGTAATCCTAAAGCTACTTGCAAGTTAGAGAAACATTCCTTAATTTCTCTAAGACCATGCCATAAATACTTTGAATTAGTGTATTTTTTATAAAATTAATTAAAGACTGACTTAGATTATGTATTCTGAGTTCAACAAAATAAAAGTATTTCAATATTAATAACTTTATAATTTGTATCATAATACTTTTGTGTGAAAATATCTACTCAAAAATGCAGTTTTTAATGTCTTTGCAGCATGTCTTTTCCCAGTAGATATTTTTTTATTCACTTCAGATTTCAGTAGTCAAATGGAATGCTTGTTATGTTTCTTGTGTCGTCTTGTAGCTTTTAATTCATGATTTATAAGCGGTCCATGGAAAGTAGAAAGCCACTCATTAAAATTAAGGGTCATTACCCTCCATTGAATTTTGTCAGGTGCATGATGTGTCAGTGAGAAAGAATTCTGTTTCTTGTCAATGCGAACTTGAAAAGCTGAGCTATAAACGGGGAAAAAAGAGAACATCTCGGATAAAAATCAAAAATAGCAATTCTTGTTTTATTTAGATTAATGAAGAATGACAACAAATAACACACATAGGTAGTCACTAAACCCAGCCTCCCAACACATTTCATCATATTGAATAACTAGTTTGAAGGTGACGTCTTTTATTTTAACCAACTCTGTAATAAGAGATAGAAAAACTGATTAACAAATATTTATAGAAAAATTGTCATGAGCAAGAAGAAACCATAAATTAATTATAATAAAGACATGGTTCCAAAAGACCTTCCTTCTCCTCATTTCTTTACCATTGTACCCAAAACATCTAGAGTGATACTTGGCTCATAGCATAGCATAATAACTATTTATCATTGTTGTTTAACTACCTGTTTATTGTGAGTGTCTTTCTGAAATATAAAATATGTTTTCCTGAATACAAACATAATTCATATTACAACATGAAAAGGAGAATAAACAAAGTTATTTCCCTACCGTCTCCACTTCCTCTTCTTTTCTTCCCACTCACTCTCATGTATTTGATATTTATTATTTTCTTTATTTTTCTCAAATATTACAAGCATCTACCTTTAAAAAAAATTAGTCCACTATATACAATATTCATAACCTGATCATTCTGTTTATTAATGTATTTTGGTGAGTGTTTCTTATTATAAAAGAGATTCAGGATAATCTCCCCATAGTCATGTCTGTAAGGATCTTTTTCTTTATAAGGTAACATTTACAGATTCCAGTGGTTATGAACTGATATTTTCAAGTGGCCATTCATAAACTTACTACATACAGTTTAATCATGAGTAAAACAGACAAATCCCAATTCGGGAACATTGTACCAGTAACCTACTAGTCATCCAGGTTATCAAAAACAAGAAAAATCTGAGAAATTTTCACAAACAAGAGGAGACTAAGAACACATGACTATTAAATATTATGTGATGTGGTATCCTGATTGGGATCCTAGAGCAACAACAACGAAAAGAAAATGAAAAAAATGAAGGAAAAGGGCTTCCCTGGCGCAGTGGTTGAGAGTCTGCCTGCCGGTGCAGGGGACACGGGTTCGTGCCCCGGTCCGGGAAGATCCCACATGCCGTGGTGTGGCTGGGCCCGTGAGCCATGGCCGCTGAGCCTGCGCGTCCGGAGCCTGTGCTCCGCAACGGGAGAGGCCACGACAGTGAGAGGACCGCATACCGCAAAAAAAAAAAAAAAAGAAGAAGAAGGAAAAGTGGAGGAAATTTGAATAAAGTATAGACTTTAGTTAATAGTAATGTAGCAATATTTCATTAATTATGGATATTTACCATAATTATTTAAATAATTATAAGGGACAAACTGGGTGTTGGTTATGCAGGAATTATCCATACTATCTTTGCAATAATTCCATAAATCTAAACCTGTGCCAGAAAGTTATATTAAAATAAAGTTTAAAAAAAGATAAGTATCCTTGTTAGCAAGTATCTTGTCGATTGCTTGCAGGACTGCTACTAAACAGTGTGGAACACTAGCATGTTTTAGATGCCCTGTTTCCCTCTTGCCTTCTGCCCACGGCAACTGCCCCTCAGGTATGACAGCAGGAATTGTGACTATTACAGTCTCACATAGCCTTGTACCCAGAGGTGAAGCATAGTGATTAATGACATAGTAAAGAAAGAAAGTAGCTTAGAGGACAAATTTTCTCAAATTGAATTACTGGCCAATGAAAAATGGAGATATAAGTACATTTGTCTTTTGCCATCAATATAGGTTGCATGATCTTGTAATATGGAAGTTATAAATATGATACATAGAATAAAATCAACACATTTAAATGTAAAACTCTTGGTTGCATAATAATGATATGTATTGCACATATGTACATAAACTAGGAGTGGGTACTGTAGTTTATTTTTCTTAATGTTATTATGGAAGTAGACATCCTAAGTAAAATTTTTTCAGGGTTATGAAAGGATTGAGATATTTTTCCCTACCCACAAACTAACAAGTTAGCTTTCTACAATACCATGAATGCTGACAGAAGACATGGGACTCCTAGGTCAGAAACAGATGACTATTATTCACTGCCATAGCAGTAGACGCAGTATCAGCATTCCTACTAGTTCCTCAAGCTCCATTTCTCTGAGGGAGACGTGAAAAGTATCAAATGATACCTGTACACACGGTGAAGAGAATTTCAGGAGAGAAATCCCAAGTTTAGGGAACATGAATATTTTATAATGAACTGTGTATTCTTCAGGATTCTCTGGAGAAACATAACCAATAAGAGATTACATACACACGCATATGTATGGAGAGAGAGAGAGAGAGAGAGAGAAGGAGAGAGGTTTATGATTTATTATAATAGAGGAGAGAGAGAGAAGGAGAGAGGTTTATGATTTATTATAATGAATTGGATCACATGATTACAGAGGCAAGCTAGGGAACCAGGAGAGCCGATGGTGCAGTTCCAGTCTGAAAGCAGGCAGGCTCAAGACCCAAGAAGAGCCCAGGTTTCAGTTCGAGTCTAAAGACCGGAAAACACCAATGTCCCAGTTTGGAGGGTTCCAGACTGGAGGAATTCACTCTTAATTTTAGAAGAGTTAGTCTTTTTGCTCTAATCAGGCCTTCAGCTGATTGGATGAGGGTAGTTGACCTTAAGGGGGGCAATCTGCTGATTGAAATGTTGATCTCACCCACAAACATACTCACAGACACATCCAGAATAATTTTGACCAAATACCTTGGTACCCTGTGGCCCAGTCAAGTTGACACATAAAATTAACCATCCATAGGCTGTTAGCCTGTCTGAATTTTGTTCCTAAAGAGACATTATGTTTATTTGTTTTGACAGTAAACAAACCTGTTACTTGCTCTATTGGGAGACATTATATCTATCTTTCAAGGCTGTTCACTGTGAACACATCTTTGAAATGACAGTTCAGACCAAAGGTGGACGCTGATTCTGCTCACAAGACATGCAGAAGCACAAAAGACCATGGAGAATTGTTTACCAACAATGTGAGGGCCTTTTGTCTCCATACCTAACATGGAATATTTTTTTTAATGTGTTTTCACATCTTTAATGGACTGCTTTTAGAGTTTGACATGATGAGCCTTGAATTACAAACTTATATAGCTAGGAAAGATAGTGTAAAATGCTACTCAAATTACATAGGCAAGTAATAATGAAAGTTGCAAAAGCTTTAAAACTTGTCAGTAATTCCGTGTATAAATGACTATGGCACCATAGAGAAGTGATTTGCTAGGTCATTGCAGAACTTAATTTTGCAACGCAATTTTAAGTAAAATGTTTCCATAGTGCACGATAAACATACTTCATCTTCTCTATTTGTATTTGGCTTCAATAGAGTATCCAGTTCATGTTACAGAAATGTTTCATGTCTCACTTGCATCATATAAAAAAGAAATTATGTCATAAAATTCCACGTGGATGCATATGGCCGTTTCTCCAAGTTACCCGAAAAATAAAAGCAGGATAAAGTGATATGCCTCCTTCTGATGACGCCCAAATTAAAAATATTGAAGACCGTCTCGTAAGGAATACAGGTTTTGCTACCTTCTCTCAATAGCTATTAGAAGGTCTGATAGCACATTCACATTAGAGGAAAATACTTGTTTGGGTTTATATGAAGGCTTAATTTAGGGAAAATTGAATATAAATTCTGATTTTCAACTTCATATTTAATTTTCATATCTACAATATGGTGTCCTGCCAAACCATTAAGATGTTTTATTTCCATATAAATATATTCTCCAATATTATTGGAAATAAAACTAAATACGCTAACTATAATGAAGCATACTTTTTAGTACCTATTCTCAATATTTTTAAAAGCTCACACAGTTTAAGATGTAGAATATTATCAACACATTTGAAGTGCTCTATGCAGACATCTCCAATTTTATTTCTTCCCATACATTGATTAACCACTACCGCTTGCTTTCTTTTTTTATATAAATGTTCTATATTGCATGAAATCATAGTAAAATATGATTTGTATATTTAAAACATTCTATGATTAGCCTAATACTATATGTACACAAAAAATATACAAAGCAAGTATATTGCAACTTATATTCTTAGGCCACCATTATATTTTAGATATATTTTTGTTAGTGGAAAAAGCTGTAGTATTTACATTCATTCTTATTGTTACATAGTAATCTACTTTAAGAATACAACTCAACATATGAATCCATTCTTCCATTAATGGACATTTGATCTGGTTCTATTATTTGTCATAATAAACAGTACCCCGAGAATATTTTTGTATGCATATTAATGCACATTATCAATTATTTCTCTAGGGCTTATGCCAAAGGTACACATGACAGGAATTATTTACATGTGTCTTCAATTTTACAAGATAATTTAAAATTGTTCTCCAGGATGGTTATAACAATTTCCTGGCAGGGAATACTTTCCATGCTTCCACATTCTTTCTAATATCTAGAATTATCTGGTGACTTTATCTTTGGCCAATCTGTTAAATGTCATCTTTTCTTATTTGTCATTCAGTTTTAGTCTTCTCCATCAAAAAAAGTGTTAGCCTATTAGAATGGCCAAAATTCAAACCACTGAAAATACCAAATGATGGTGGAAATGTGGAACAACAACTCTCATACATTGCTGGTGGGAATACAAAATGGTACAGCCATTTTGGACGATAGTTTGGCAGTTTCTGACAAAACGAAACATAACCTTACTATAGGGCCCATCAATCATGCTTCTTGTTACTTACCCAAAATGAGATGAAAGCATATATCCATGTAAAAACATGTACATGGATGTTTATAACAGCTTTATTCATAATTGCCAAAACTCGGAATCCACCAAGATGTCCTCCAGTAGGCAAATGGATAAACTGTGATACATCCAGACAATGAATAATATCCAGTGCTAAAAAGAAATGAGCTACCAAGCCATAAAAAGGCATGGGAGAACCTTAAATGCATATTACTAGGTGAAGGAAATCAATCTGAAACTGCTACATACTGTATGATTCCAACTATATGACATTTTAGAAAGTGCAAAACTATGAAGACAGTAAAAAGATCAGTGGTTGTCAGGTGTGAGGAAGGGGGAGAGATAACAGGCAGAGCACAGAGGATTTTTAAAGTAGTGAAAATATTCTGTATGATATTTTAATGACGGATATATATATAATTATACATTTGTCCGAACCCATAGAATGTAGAACACCAAGAGTGAACTCTAAGGTAAACATGGACTTTGGTGATTATGATGTGTCAGTGTAGGTTCATCATTGGTAAAAAAATGCACCATTCTGGTGAATGACATTTATAATGGGGAGGCTATGCAAGTATGGGGCAGAAGGTATATGGGAAATCTCTATACCTCCAACTCACTTTTGTTGTAAATCTAAAACTGTTCTAAAACAATGTGTTAGTTTAAATAATAATAATTGTTAAACAATTTCTTAAACAACTCTCCAAGGCATATATGACATTTCTATTATAACAGGAGGTCTTTCCTTCCTTAGAATACTGTATGAAGATTTTAAACATTTATTTATTAAACATATGATACTAGTATTATAGATGCATCAAGGTATATGTATTTCAATCACTTTCATTCAGAATAATTACTCCATTCCTCATGATTTAGATTTAAATCTTATAACTGTAACTCATAAAAATTACATAACAAATTCAAATGCACCTCTCTTACCTGATTATTTCCTCATATATCATTCCAATTTTTCCACTCATAGTCTACTCTTGTCACCAGTCCATACAAGGCCTCCCTCTTGTTTTATTTTTCATCTTCACTCCTACTCTTACCCTTATCCTCCCAATATTCACTCAACGTTTCTGATATCTTTTGAATTTGACAGTATCCTTGTAAAATATATATTTAAAAAGTTAACATTGTATTCTAATACTGACTCTACTAGCTAATCATCTGTTTTTAAATATTCTCTCAATCCTACACTGTTTTCTTTTCTTTTTTTGTGACCCACCTATGTGATTTGCTAAATCCTTTGGCAAAATGTACTGCAATAAAGTAACCTTAAATTTAACCTCATGAGAATTTCTCTCAGGTATATACTAGAGATTAATATATCTGGATCAAATGGTAAAAACATACTTTGTCCTATTAGCATGAATGAAACATCAACGAACCTTCTCTTTATACAATAAGTATCCATGGAGTGCCTTACTATGTTCCAAGCATGGTTCTTGGTGCTAGGAATACTTTTGGAACAAATATTATTTTTTTTTAAAAAGTAGATTCTAAAAAATAAAATGAATGAATATAACAAAACAGAAATAGACTCACAGATATAGAGAACAAAATACTGGTTACCAATAGGGAGAGGGGATGGGGGAGGGGCAAGATTGGGGTAGAGGTACAAACTACTATGTATAAAATAAATAAGCTACAAAGATATAGTGAACAGTACAGGTATATAGCCAATAAAAAGAAAAGCAAAGAAACAGAAACCTACCTTAGAATCACTCACATATTATTTAGTGCATATAAACATTAATCATGACTAAGATTCAGTGTTGATTATAATGTTTATGAGCCATAGAAAGTAAAAAAGAATGTTTGGAAATTCTGCAATACTAGAAGGGTGGTCAGGTGACCTTTCATATGGTTTTAGGAAAGAATTTCATGCAGATATCTGGAGGAGGAACAGTCCTGGCAGATGGAACAGACATTTCAAAAGCCCTGTGTTGGAAGGATCACTACATGTTCAAAGGACAATAGAAGGTCAATATGGCTGGAGCAGAGTGAGCCAGTGTAGAGCAGTGAGAGGTGAAATAGGAAAATATCAGAGAAGGTGGCAGAATGTGTAGTGCCTCATAGTCTTTTACCGTCAAAGAAATGGAGAGCCACTAGAGGATTCTGAACTGAGAAGTTACATAATCTGATTTATGGTTAACAGCTTCAATATGGCTGCTGTGTTGAGAATATGATGTAAAATGGGAAGACTGCAGATAGGAGAGCACATCATGAGGCCAGTTCAGTAATACAAGGATAAACTGATTGTAGTCTGAGCAAGGGTGGTATTAGTGGATGATGCAAATAACTGTATTCTTGAATGTGTTTTGAAATTTGATCTGAGAATCTCAACAGACATAATGTGGGGTGTCAGAAAAATATTACTCCAATATTTTTGGCCACAACAACTGGATAGCAGTAGTTGATATGGGGGAAGACCAAAGAGAGTGCATATTTGGTCTGGGGAAGGGTGAGGGTTTAAGAACAGAAGTTAACTGTTGGATGTGTTAATTTTGAGATACCAATTAATCATGCACATCAAGATCTAAAATTAGGGCTTCCCTGGTGGTGCAGTGGTTTAGAGTCCTCCTGCTGATGCAGGGGACGCGGGTTCGTGCTCCGGTCCGGGAAGATCCCACATGCCGCGGAGCGGCTAGGCCTGTGAGCCATGGCGGCTGAGCCTGCACGTCCGGAGCCTGTGCTCTGCAACGGGAGAGGCCACAACAGTGAGAGGCCCGCGTACTGCAAAAAAA
>NW_020175390.1:342798-372949 GCF_003031525.2 Neophocaena asiaeorientalis asiaeorientalis | reverse complement strand
GGGGGAGGCCCAAACAGTGAGAGGCCCGCGTACTGAAAAAAAAAAAAAAAAAAAAAAAAAAGATCTAAAATTATAAGTTGAGTATATGTATCCTAAATTCAGGAAAGAGATCTTGGCAGATGATATAAATTTATGAGTCCACAGCACAGAGAGAGAATTTAAAGTCAAAGTACTGGTCCAATGATTGAGCACTGAGGTAATATCAAATGAGTTTACCAGCAAACAGGATAGCCAGTGAGATAGTGAGATCAAAAGAAAACCAAGAGTGTGAGTTGTCCAAAGACAAGTAAAGGTAGTTTATCCAGAAGAAAGAAATGAAAAAATGTTATAAAGACTGCTGACGGCATAAAATATATGCTAAGAATTTTCCTCTGGAATAAGCAATGTGCAGATCAGCAGAGCATATGGATTTTCATTGCCCCAAATGCAAACATATCTTGGACAATCTGATCTTTCAAAATTAGCTTATGTTGTTTATAACCACAATCTTACATTATTAATGAGTTTGATAATTTCTTCATAACTTTGTAAGATATTTTCCCTTTTTGTAAGTATGAGGCTGAACTTACGGAGAGCTGACCACTGTAACTATAGCTGGAATCAGTGTTAAGCCAAATGGACGTGACTATAGTGTACCAAAAGAAACAGCTATGGTCTCCTTGTGCTATATTTACCCCCCTTTAAATTCACATTGTCACTGAGTCTTTAAGAAATTGGTTAGCTGGAATCTCTAGAAATAACTTCATAAAAGAAGGTTACTGGAACAAAGTTTTTGCCTCATGAAAGTTAGATGGATATGGGCAGGTAATAATCAAGTACATATGTATGTAATATTTCAATCTGATGGTAGATGAGAATAAGTATTCTGATGAACAAGCAGCAAGTATAGGGATTAAAAAAATACTGGTGGTATTTGTGTGGATGGTGGCAAGGTTTTGTAATTCTAGCCCTTTAATTAAACTGATCTATTTAACGCTAGAGATTTGACTTACTATTCTCTCAGTCCCCAGGTCTAGAACATTACTTATGGAAATTTTAATAATTGTGTATCACATAAAATTTATAATGAAATTTGGGATTATGGAAAAAACAAGTCATCAGTACTTTTTGAAGGAGGTGTATTTAACTTCTGCAAATGAGTAGAGACATTTCATTTTTAGTTTAGAAAATTTATGTATATAGTTTTTGCAAGGAAAAGAAGCAGAAAATGCACTATATTTACACTTGGTCATATGTTAGCGTAGCTGAAAATACGTAAATAGAACGAGTTGACTGCATATATTAGTACTCAGCCTCTTCTTATGATTCCACTTTCATTTCATCATAAAACAGAGGAGCTTTTGAGAAGTGAAAGATCTCTGCTTGCTCTTGGTTACGTACTTGCATCATTGATGAGACACTTAGTATTACAAGGCACCTGCATATTTTTGAAATGTTTTGCATTACAGTTTGAGATAGACTATAAGAATACGTGCATGTGTTTATGGCCACAGATAACAAGATGCAATAATGAGAAAAAGTACAATTCAGTGAATTATTATTAGTGATCCCTCAGCAGGATTTCATATACATGATATCACGCATCCTGCCAATACAGATGAGAGCATCTAGAAATCAGCTACAGAACAATGGTTAACAGTTTATTTAATACCTGAAGTGTTTTCAGTAGCACTTTGGGAGGGTACTGTTGCCAGGGGACAATAAGGCAGCTATCATCTAGATAACCTTAGGGAAATAATGGCTTCCACTGCATATGTAAATCTCTCTCACATCCGATGAGCTATTTTTAGCACAGCTAAGATACTGTCACTTTTTAAAGAAATGAAGGATTTTCTCTTATCAATTTTATAAGGGAAATCACTCCCCTGCAATAAATAATAATTTACCTTTAGTGACTGATAAAGAAGGGAAATTTCAGTTTTGTCATTTATGTCAAAGTCAAATAAAATAACAAAAAATGCAAAGCCCAGGTATAGCACCAAAGCTAAGCAGTAGATGAAGTATGGCAGTCTGAGCAGTAGATCATACAGTACATGTGAGCATACACACTGGCTTCAGCCCATCAGTTAACAGACACCATCATTGATTATTCTGACTAACGGAAGTAGGTTAAACTATAGTTGACCAATTCGCATGGAGAAATATGTAGTATATGAGGACAAGCAGAGGACTGAAGCAAACCTAAGGTTAAAAAAAAAAAAAATCAGTCCCTGTGATCTGCCTCAAAATTCACTTATCTGCCTTATCTCATACAACCATTTTGCATGGCTAGCCCTTGATATTTGCAAATTATTCTCTGCATTTTAACTTTGACACCATTTTAGATGCTGATATTAATTTTGAATAATGATCTTTTATAGCAAATTATGGTTTTCTTTTTAGAGTGTTTCCACCTTTCATCTTCTCTGGTTTATTATTCAAAATGATTAGACTACCAAAATCCGAAATTAGATATACAGGAATCCCTCATTTGGGGGGCTTGCTTTATGCCACTTTGCTTTTACAAAAGACCTGCATTAATAACTGTTTTCGCTAACAAAAGCAATCCAAAGAGGATTTTCGCTATTATGAGAAAAGGCAAAAAGTGAAAATTGTGTTCACGGTTTGCAGAGAGCAGTTATAGAGGCAGTGCTAACCCCGAGCTGTGAGAGTGGCACCAGCAAGCTCCTTTCTGGGGAACTATACTCAGCATCTCAGTGTCAAGACACCATAACTTTGAACTGTGTCTGTGAGCATCTGTGCTTTATCTCAGTTTCTTTTGTGCAACCATTAGCAAGATGTGTCCTAAGGTAATTGTTCGCTTTAAGCCATTTCAGCTTACAAAAGGTTTTCATAGAAATACTTTCAATTAATGAGGGAAACTTATATTTACTTTTCATATATAAAACTATATATGAATTTATGTATTTTATACTATATATTTATATATTGAACTTCTATGAATTAGTCTTTTCTCCTTTTACTCTCTGAATGCTAGCTTTTGCGGAAACCAGCTCCACATATGAAGTGCGACTAACCTCAGACCACCAAGCTATGAGAAGCCCGGGCCCCATGAAGAGGTCATGAAATATGACTCCCCGTGGGTAGAGAGGTGAGTCAGGGGGACACCAAGGTTCCAGCAGGTGAGTGAAGAAGCCACTTTGGATGTGGTATCTGCAGCTCCAACCTCCCCAGAAGATGACAGGTAAATCAGAAATGAATGACCCCAAATCCCTTCCCAAGTTCCTGATATATTGTGAACAAAATTAAATGGTCATTTTAATCTACCGTTTTTGGAAGGTTTATTATGCAGCAACAGATGAATAAAACATTTTTCATCTGATATAATGATCACACACTTAAGTCTGTCGAAGGTTTCCCTGTGTTCACTTTCTATTTTACTCAAGGACTGAGGTCACTTTCTTTCACAGTGTCTCATCAAAACTTAAGCCCTAGATCTGTACAGAGATGCTGACAAGTCTCGAGCCTGTAATAAAAATTAAAAAATAACATCTTTTGATCCCACTCAACACATATAGTAGAGACTGAATTAAATGCTTTCCCCTCCAGGCATTTAAATTAAGAGGCCAATCTATAAGGGTGTGGTGGCCATAAACCTATATATTCTCCCCTTACCCTCCTACTCATCGGCACTCAAACCATAAGTCCCAACTTTGGCTGCTCTGGAGACCCTGGCATTGTTAGAGGCCTTAAATCATTCAATCTTAAACCCTTTCCTGGGGAAATACTAAGTAAATTGTTGACAGACTGTGCACTCTATGTAAAAGTTTTGAAAAGCTCTGACTTAAATGTCCAAAGGCACCTCTCTTCAGCATGTTCTAAACTGCAAAGACCACCTTTTTTTTCTAAATCTGCTTACAATTTTCTGATTTTTGTCATATCTACGAACTAAGTAAGCTAGGAATTACTCCGTTACCTCCTGTTGTCTTGTCTTTATTATTCTGTAACTATCACATTTATCATCAATTCCTGTCTGTTTTTCTCCTTAATGCATTTTTTTCTTCTCCATTCCCGCCGTCACTGAATTCATTCTAGGACGCATCTCTTTAAATATAGATTATTAAATTAGATTTGTATCTGTTCTTCAATAATTTTATATCATTGCCTAGATACATGCAGCTATATTAATAATACAATTTATTATGTTGTATATAGGTTGTAGGTTTATAAGCCACTAATATTTCTCCCTAATGTAGAGAGTTCAGACTTTATTAAAACAAATAAACAACATAGGCTAGAATAACATCTAAAAATATTACTATTATTTACGGTAACACCTACATTCCTTAAAATAATTTACTAGGCCTTTTATAATATTGTCTTAGTTTTTTGTTGTATTTTCTTTTACCCTGTCTCACATGTAAGCACTCTTCTATTTGAGTTGTTTGCTCAAATCAAAGGGAATAGTGAGTTCTTACTTTTACCAAGTTCATTCACAACTCCAGACCTTTGTATATTAACTTCTCTTGGCCTGAAGAACCCCTCATTCTCTCCAAGGCCAGTTTTGATTTTGTAAGATTTCTTCAATCAGTCTCAGTTTAGCTCTCATTTTATCAAGAAAACCGATTCTATTTCTCTGCATTTGTTTAGTGCTCATCCAATGTATTATCCACTCTAAGTAATCACAAAAAAAATGGAGTGACTGCTTATTTTTTAGTGTATCTATGTCATCTAGCTTGTGTGGTAAATATTCAAGAAATATTTGCTAAAGCACATAATGATTAAATTAATTTACTACCATCTTGTTTAATAAAATGATTAATGTTCCAATACATTAATTAATTAATCTACTAATCAATACTTGGAAAGTGTCTGGCTTCCTTAAACATGGCAATAATTATTATTTTTTTGGTAACTCTTAGAGTATAGGATAAATCTTTAAAATTTAAGGGATTTGGATACTTTTATTGTAAAAACACTCCTTTAGGGCTGGAGAAATTAAATCGCTTACCTAAGGCCAGATAGCTAGTTAAAAGCAAACTGTGTCACATTCCAGGGAGATTTCTCCACTCAATAACATTAGTATTTCTGCTTATAGAAAGTACATTACTTTTGTCTTGTTGCATAACAAATTACTACAAGCTTAATATCTTAAAGCAGCGTATAGTTATTATCTTACAATTTCCGTGATCCTCTGCTCTGGATCTCACAGGGCTGTATTCAAGATGTCAGCTGTGCTTGGGTATCATCTTAGGTTAGAGATCCTCTTTCAAGCTCACATAGTTGGCAGAATTCAGTACCTTGCAGCTGTGGAACTCCTGGTGACTTGTCCTTCAAGGACAGCAGGAGATCATCTCTGTGGCTTCCGGTCTCTCCGTTTTAAAGAGCTCAACTGATTAGGTCATGGCTACTAGATCTGATATCCCTGTTGATTAACTTGCACTTAACTGATTAGGGACCTTAATTTTATCTTCAAAATTCCTTTGCCATATAAGATAACATAATCATGGAAGTGATTTCCCATCATGTTCTCAAGACCTATCTACACTCCAGGGGATTATACTAGGGCATGGATCCTCAGGGTCATTTTAGAATCTTCCCTACCATAAAGGGATATGGTTTCCTTTTACACATTTTGTGTAAACATTTTGTTAATATTATCAATTTTATTTAAATGAAAAAAATAGAATCTTGTTGTGAAAATAGACTAACTTTTGAGTTACCTATTCCCAGTGGCATTTCCCTCCTCTTACACTGACAACCACTGTCATAAATTTGATAAGTATACGCAACAAATTTATTTATGAAAAAATAATATGTAATAATATTGTGTGGAATTAACTTGAAAAGTATGCAAAAATTATCATTTACTCTGTTGCTTTTCAAATAGCCTTTTAAAAAATGTTTTAGGACAGCCTCTGTTTTATCTAAAGTTTAAAAATTACATATGAAACACTCAATTTCATTATTTGCAGTATAAGAGTCTTCCATACTATTAGTCATATTTAACTGCTTAATCGCTAATATCTGAAAAAAATGATAGAATTTCTCTGACATATCTGAAAATTTGTATCCTCATGATATTTTACTGAGTTTTTCTTACTTTATATTGAGGCTTTGGCATTAGTATGAGGTGTACATATATTCATGATTTCTACATTTTAAAAAAGTATTTCGTTAATAAATATGAAATATGTATTTTATAAATGTCCAGTTGATCCTCATTATTCATGGATTCTGTAATTACAAGTTTCTCCACATGTGAAAGTGTATTTGTAAACCCAAAATGAATATTCATGGCACTTTTGTAGTTATTCACAGACATGCATGAGAATAGTGAAAATTTGAGTTACCTGACTTCCACATTCCCAGCTGAGGCTGAAAAAGATGATGCTCTGCCTTCCTGTTTCAGCCTCATACAGAGATGACCAGGGAATAGAGGTGGTGGAGACAGGCAATGGAGTGCAAGAAGCTCCGTCTCTGGGGTCAGTTGGACTGGGTTTAAACCTTAAGTCTGGCACATTTTATTGGGAAGGCCTCAGGCAAGTGACTTAACACTTGTGAACATCATTTTCTCTTTCATAAAATAAAGAAAATAGAAAATACCAAGATTTTTTTTTTTTAAGTTGTAAGATTACAGTCTAAGTGAGATTTGTACATATATATACATGTATGAATATTTACACACAATATTCACCTACCCTAGGACAAATGACTCAGTATAACTTAATTCAGTGTTCCTGGCAACTTTATATAACTACTGAGAATAACAAAAATCAACTGTATATTCTTATCTATTGTTTTTATGATACTATCATATTTTTCTTTAATATTAATTTTGTTCCACTGATCTTTTTTACTTAATGTTTTCCTATTATCACTAAATGAGAAAAGATCAATGTAAGGGATGGCTTTATTTCAGTAATTCTCACTTCTCACAGTATATAAAAAAGGCTCTGAAAGGAGCCAATAGGAGACATGATTCTTTATTCAGGCAAATATAAGTTTTCTATATTTACTTGAACAAAACATTATAATCTTTCAGAAGGTCTATGCACAACATGTGATTAACAGGAACAGTAATTTTTGCAGGTAGCTTTTGCAAACAAGGGAAAATTAAATTTTTTCAACCATCTTCCATATAGGTCCAGGAGAAAAGCTACTAGACAAGTCCTGTGGGCCAGTTTTAAGGAATTTTCTTAGACTAAGAATGAAAATAGTATCATTTCTTTTATCCACAACGCACTCTGAAAGTAGCTGTAAGCATTTCATATGTGCAAAAAATTGGGGGTTAGATAATACTTCAGATCTTTCCTTAAGGTTTGTTAAACACCTTTCTTGAATAACTGTTCTGTTTTTTGTAATAAGTATGTTTCTTGTAAACGACACATAGATGCATTTATCTATCAAACACATCTACTATTTTAAGGTCAAAATACATGCATTTATATTTATTATGATTGCTGATTTTTTAAATAATTTCTCCATGATTTTTTTTTGACAATGGTTAATATTTTCTACTTCTTTATTTTGTTTTAATTTTTGTGTTTGTCCTATCTTGGTGAAAGTTTTCTGGCCTTTTTCTGCTTCTATCAAGTTCAAAATTGTTTTACACTCTTACTTTAAAAAAAATACTACTATATGTTTTAATGTTTATGAATTTAATAATTTAGCTTGCATTTTCTCCCATGGGGAGTGGTGTGGAAGTGTGCAAGATGGATTTAAAAGTATGTTTTGTATTTTTTCACAAGTAATTTAATCGTATTTATACTTCATAAAAATATTAAACATATAAAATATGAAAACTTGTAATGACAATGACACCAAGAAAATGAATAAAAAGACTAGATTTACCTTTTTCCCTGGATGACATATTATAAATTGAAGCAGCCCTAAATTTTACAAGTGACAGAGATGAAGAGTGTGATTTAGTTTCTTATCACTTCAGTGCCTTTAATGATAGTCTACAAGTATTGATGTCTTTCCAGTGACTTGTACAGACATTAACAATTGCTTTCAGAGTCAGAAAGTGGTTGGAACTTATTGGGTTGTTTTTTCATCTTGTAGTGCTATTTTCAGTTTTAGTAGCTTTTGCAGTTATTTGTGTCAACTCTAACAGTTTTTTTTCTTTTTTTCTGATCTTGTTGGTAACAGAATTTTGTTTATGTCTCTCCAATTAATCACTAAAGTTATTGAATCTTGGATTATATGGAATGATTTATAGGGAGGTGACACAATGCAGAAATCTCATCATTTATTTTATTAAGTAAATCTGAATATAGTTCGATATAATTCTTATTAAAAAGGGTAAAGCCAATTATTTGGGGAAAATAGGTTGTTAGTAGTACAAGATTGGAAAATAAGAAAAATACTTTCAACTTTCTACAGTTGTTCTTTCTACAATCTATTCCCTAAATAACTCTCCAGTAGCTTCTAATTTGGGGATTTAACTGGGTTAAAATATTGAAAATCAAATGCTCTACAGTTATCTTTATGAAAAATCTCCTTATAATTCTGTAAATTCTGTAATATAAAGTTTGGAGGGTAATTTTTAAATTTTTTATTTAAAATTCAACGTTTTACTCTTCTTGGCCTGCTTCTGTATAAAAACTAAGCAGTCTCCCATTCTTACCCATCCATTATTTGAACCTGAAATCACTTTCACGTATTTCATTGGTCACTACAGTACTACAATTTAAATAATTTGTTGCTGCAGATTATCTTAAATTTAACAATTATATTAGGAATTATTTATTTTCTTGCGTCTTGAAAGCTTTAATTTGCATATGGTATTCATTATAGTAATGGGAATGCAACATACAATAATTACTCTTGACTGATCTCTTAGTGAAATTTTAAACTTTTGTCCTTAGTATTCTTGTCCTAATAAAATATTCTCTGTGTTTCAATGAGATATATTGATAAAAAATGTCATTATGTCTTTGTAATCTAGAAGAGCCCCCTATTACTTCTCCCATCTCCTGTTATCAGGAATAAAATGATCTCAGCCAAGTCTTCTCACTTGCCAGCCTTGAATGTAAATACTTATATTTCATAAAAGTTGCTTTTAATCAAGGTATGTTTATTTGAACAGGATTCAAATTAAATATTAATTTGTGATGTGTCAAAAATATTTGAAAATTAATGTGAATACATGAGTGTCATGCCACTATTAGCAAAGCTTTTATTAAGTGCCCAATGTGCTATGCTTCATCCCAATGCTTAGTATGGAGAATATTCAGTAACAACTTATGGTATTTCCATAACCTATCATATTATTCTGTTTTCCTGTTATTTTCCCAATATGCACATGCAGTTTCTTATGTGATTATTTCTACAACTGAATAAGTAACAGATGATTATTTACTCTAGTCTTTGAGGAAGGTATTAGACCGTGCCATATCATTTGGCATTAGTTTTGTTAAACAACAATTAACATCGAGCTGCAAAGAGCAAAAAGCTTTATTTGGGGTCTTAGGAGTTATAATTCGGGAGACACAGATTCCGATTAAAACTGAAAGTGTTCGGGTAAGAGAAAGGATCAGGGGCTTATAAAGGCAAAAGCCACAGGGTTGTTAAAGTTTTCTTGTAAGAATGATGATTGACTCTGATGCAAAAAGAGAAATATTTATCCTTAAGGGATAGACTGTCATGAATTATTTAGGGTAAGGGTACAAAAAGTATCTTGAGTTTCTGGAACATTGTGCAGATGTTCTGGATGCCTATGTTAAGATAATAAGAGGTCAAAAGTTCAGATTCTGTCTGGGCTGAGGTGTGCATGAGTCCCACTTCTTCAATGGCCTCCCAGGCCCATTTTAGAGGGCGCTCTTAGCAGCACTGATTCCATTTTTTTTTTACACTGACTCCGTTTTGATTTTCATTTCCCAGTTTAACAAATGTGAACACTACAAAACCATTATAAACTGTTCTAACATGATTAACTTGATAAATCAGGATGTTTTAGAAGATGTTCTTCAAAATATATGTTATTAAAAACTCAAAACCAGTGAGACCACTATTACTCCAGATAATGTTTCAGAGTGGTAAGGGATTGAATTTAAATTATGAAACTAGAAGTCTTTTTAATATAAGGTATATGCACTCTTCTGATGTCTTTTTTGTTTATATTTCTCTTGGCTTGATATGTGTCCAACTGGAGTTACTACACAATGCACCAATAAAGTGATTAGATTTTATGAAGATGATGGTATATTACTCCAAAGATAAAGGAAAAAATTAGAGCCTTTCACTTAAAACAGGAAACATCTATTCAAACTGCAGAGCACTACTCCAGCCTCTCCTTCCACGACATTGATTCACTGTCATGCTGTTCTTTCATTCAACACAACTGGAGAAGAGATCAGTGTGTTTGAAATTAGGTTGTCACAGGTGGTAGAATTAATCCTAATCTCAGCTATGGTTAAGAATCAAATTTTGATCTTTAAAATTTCTATACGAGACATTTTTCTTAGCTGTTTAAAATTATGTTAAAAAGCATAACAAAGAATTTATCCTCTTACCCAGTTTTTAAGTGTGTAGTTTACTAGTCTTAGCTACTATATTCACATCATTATGCAACAGAGCTTTAGAACTTTTTCAGCCTGCAAAACCAAAACTCTATACACATTGAACAACAACTTCCCTCCTCCCTCCCCCAGCCCCTGGAAACCACAGTTCTACTTTTTATTTGTATGGCTTTGATTACTTTAGATATACTGCAGCATTACGCACAATAACCAAGAGATGGAAGCAACCCAAATGTCCCTAGAAGATGAATGGTGCTGGGGAGGAAGGAGTTTTTCTCTACCCTTCTAGGTTCTTCTGGCTGGTCTACAAATTAAGTTGACATGAGACA
Source organism: Neophocaena asiaeorientalis asiaeorientalis (assembly GCF_003031525.2). Classification (NCBI taxonomy): domain Eukaryota; kingdom Metazoa; phylum Chordata; class Mammalia; order Artiodactyla; family Phocoenidae; genus Neophocaena; species Neophocaena asiaeorientalis. The sequence goes on along the minus strand of NW_020175390.1, from coordinate 362,154 downwards.
CAAAAGCAGAAGAAGAAAGTCAAACAAAAGTTTAATAATATGTATATATGGGAGAGACCCAGGAAAACTGAGTAACTCAACAAAATGGCTGAAAGCTTCACCTTAAATACCATCTTCAGCTAAAGACAAAAGAAAATGTTGGGGATAACAGTTTGGGACTTCATAGGGGTAGAAGGCAATCCATATGAAGATGGAGAAACAAATGCTTGGTAAGCAAATTAATGCTGGGCCGTGCAGCGAGAATGGGACACAGAGAGGAATTTTAACAGACTTTTCTGGGTTCCTCTCTGTCTATCATACCTAGTTCATATTATACTATAGATATCTATGGGATAGCTCCATTCCTGGACCAAGGCTTTTACCTAAATTCTTTCAGACAGTTAGGTGGAAAGTCAGAGTTTCTTCCTGAGTCTTCTGGGCCTTGACTGTTTTCAGCTCTGCATGCCAAAAAAGATGCATTTTGGGGTGACAAATTTTGCTCCCTTACAATGGATAAAAGAAATGCGGCCTATACATACAATGAAATATTATTCTGTTTTAAAAAAAACAAGGAAATTCTGTCACATGTTTGTGGTGTACGCCCTGATAACTGGTTTTTCTCTTTTGTAATGCAAGTTCCTGACTTAAGCTTTGATTGCTGAGGCATCCACTTCAAAGATGGCTATCTGAATAAACACCTTGCCAGACACAGGACTAGAAGATGGTTCAGGCCACCCTGCCCTCCCCCTCTCTCCATCCCCACCAAAATTCCTTTGTTTAAAGATCACTGGATGATTTACATTATTGACAGTTTGGCCACTTTTTCTTTTCCTTTTTTTTTTTTTTTTTTCTTTTCTTCCTGTGCATTAATTCCCACTCTTATGTTTTAAATTCACCAGTAAAGAATGAACCTGTGGAAACTTAGGCGCCCCCCTTCATCCCAATAAAAGCAGAATCCCAGGCTTGCACACTCCCTCTTGCTGTGTGGCCCTAGGCATGCTGTGTAGCCTCCAGGAACTGTGAGTAATAAACATTTTTATTTTTTCACTTTCCTGATGGTTACTGCTGAGGGTGTCTTGCAATCATAATAAGAACAACAAAGTCTGGTCCAGCCACTACATCGGTCCTTGAGGACATTATGCTAAGTGAAAATAAGTCAGTCACAAAAAAGATAAATACTGTATGATTCCAATTATATGAGACATTAAATTTTAATTATTTTATTACTTTCTAAGTTTGTCAATAAACTACAAACTTTAAGAGGAGTTTGGTATGTGAAAAGAAAATCAAAATGTAGTCAGGGGCTTCCCTGGTGGCGTTATATATATATATATATATATATATATATATATAGTCAGTATTGCTAAGAGAGCTTTCTAAAATGGAGCCGGAGGCAATTGAGGAAGTGGGACTTATGCACCTCTCAGGCCGGATTGAATCTCAACATTTAACCCCACAGAACACTTGGTTTTATGGGGATCTGTGTCTCCTGAATTGCAGTTCCTGTGATTCCTAATTGTAATTCTTAAGACTCCAAATAAAGTTCTTTGTTCTTTGTAGCATCAATACTAATTATTGTTCGACATGTATAATTCAGACACTTAGAATTTATTGACTACCTACTATATAAAAGGAATGTCACTTCTTGGTGCATGTGAAGTAAATAGTAGATGGAAATGACATTTACTCTCAAATAATTATAACTAGGTCCATTCATCAGTTGTCAAAGGATTAGATTTATAAACACAAAAATTCTAGAACAGCTGTATGTATATTATGCCATTCATTTAAAATATTTTAGAAACATGCTATCCCATGCCAAATAAGACTTAGTAAGAAAACCACTGCATTTATTATATCTCCATATAGTTGTACACTTATTCCAAAAACATCCAATTCTTACTGAAGAAACAAGTTTATATTGAGACAAATTTCTTGGTAGTATCAGGATTTATGTGGATAGTCTTTCAAGTTGTGCTTTATAAATGTTTCCAACTAAGATACATTTCAGAGAAACCAAAAAGGAAATGTGCCCCTGCCCTGAGAATGTTCTAAAACCAGGGAAAAATGGTTATTTTATAAGTCTTTTTGCCTCTATTTTATTTATAATATATATGTATTTATAGCAAGTATATTGCATAATATTCTGGTTGATTAGTTAAAGGGTGACTTGATACTTCTAGTTGGAAAAGATTTGATAGCCTTCATTTTTTTCAAAATCAGAAAAATGTTTGCTCTCTTTAAGGTTCTTAATATGTCTCTTTGGCATAAAGATTATCTTAGGCTGATTATTTTTAAGGAATAATAGTAGCCTTAGGGAAAGCTCTGAAAGCCAAGGATAAGTTACCTTTTGAAAGAGACATTTACATTTTGTAAGAAAAATCTCCATTTGTATGGGTGTCTCCTTCTCTGTGCCAGAAAGAGAAGGGTGACTAAATCTCTAGAAACTCTGGGAGAAGGGAAAGACCTAAATCTGTATAACAACCTTACCTTTATTTATTGTATTTTTCCCAATAGCTCCCCACAACTGGCTGCCTCACTCCGCACCATCTTATTGGGACAAATCCAAGAGTTACTCAGTTTTCATGGGTCTCTCCCATTTTTACAGGAGGTATACATATTATTAAACTTCTGTTTGTTTTTCTGCTGTTAAGCTGTCTCTTATTACAAGGCACGTCTCAGCCAAGAACCTTAAGAATTAGAAGGAAATTTATTCTTCCTCACCTACAATGTGAAAGATATCAACGAAGATTCAAATACAGAAAGATAAATCACCTTCTAATAAAGTAAGGATAATTAGATATATCTTACATTTACATTCAGTTGAACTAGGATAAACACTTGGACTCTGGAACTTTTAGCTAGATGATAGTTTTCCACACTTTTCAGGTAAGGAAATGACATTTAGAAAGATGTCCAAACATTTTTTTTTTTTTCCTTACGCGGGCCTCTCACTATTGTGGCCTCTCCCATTGCGGAGCACAGGCTCCGGACGCACAGGCTCAGCGGCCATGGCTCACGGGCCCAGCCGCTCCGTGGCATGTGGGATCCTTCCGGACCGGGGCACGAACCCGTGTCCTCTGCATCGGCAGGCAGACTCTCAACCACTGCGCCACCAGGGAAGCCCACATAATTATTTTTTAAACTGTGCCTTCTATTTCGATTTAGTATTGAGAAAAATAAACCTATTATATTTTTCCTTGAAAAATCTCTTATGAAACAATAAAAATAAGCAAATCAGCAAATGTTTAGGAGCCTAGCTACTAGACCTTTAACCCAGTGCTGCAGCTGTTATAAAGAGATGGAAAAGAATAAGAAACAGAAACCTCAATTAAATAGAAGTGGGAGACCAGAAGGGGGAGTTTTCATGCCCTGTGAGGATAACAGAGCCCAAGAGAAAGAAGAAATACTTTCCTGGCAACGGCTCAACCAGTGAAAAACCATGGGCTCTATTTATTATGGTCCTCCCAACTTCCTTTTCCTCTCTATAAAAAAATGTTTTCTTTCCCTTGCCATGTGGGAACTGACACATGACTCACCACAGTTGCAGTCCCTGAATTACAATTCTCTGCTGATCCCAGATAAACCCATCTTTGCTGAAAAAATACCTAGCAGTATATTTCTTTCATGTCAACAGAGGCATTCTAAGAAAAGCAGACACTTGGAATTCTTTTAAATTCTTAAAATCTTCCACTTAAAGCCTATAGACATGTTTCTCTCTTTAGATACAAACTCCAAGCAGGTACCCACGCAAACACCACTACCTCTGAAACTCAGACACAAAGAGGCACACCAAAAGCAAACAATCCCTTGGACATCAGTTTGTCTTCAACATTCTCCTCTGCCATTATTTGATTTGTCTTTCAGCTATCCTATTTCAAAATTTTGAACTCTAATTTTGCCAACATCATTGACCATAAGGACAACCTATGTGAATCAAAACCACTTCGTGGGCTTCCCTGGTGGTGCAGTGGTTAAGAATCCGCCTGCCAATGCAGGGGACACGGGTTCGAGCACTGGTCTGGGAAAATCCCACACGCCACGGAGCAGCTAAGCCCGTGTGCCACAACTGCTGATGCCCGTGCGCCTAGAGCCCGTGCTCTGCAACAAGAGAAGCTGCTGCAATGAGAAGCCGACGCACTGCAACGAAGAGTAGCCCCCGGTCGCCGCAACTAAAGAAAGCCCACGCTCAGCTACAAAGTCCTAACACAGCCCAAAATAAATAAATTTTAAAAATAAAATAAATAAATTTAAAAAACAACAAGAAAACCCACTTCATGTCTGTAGTATGCCCAGAAAAGCATTATACCTACTGGGGGCTATTACTGTTCACAATTAAAACATAAACATTAAAAAACAGGGAGTCATTCATGAGTTTGAACACTTTTACTGACAGCAGTAGTCTCCATGTCAGTGTGCTGAATGCATCCGCAAAATACTTTATAGAGGTATCATTTATAATTTTAGACAAGCTTCCCAAACTGACTTTGCCCTCTCTACCAAGACATGATCCTCACATTTACATCAGAGGTATTCTATCCCTTAACACAGATAGATGGATAAGAATTCTTTGTTCCTGTTAATGAAACTATAACTATGATGACAATAAATGTAATTTTAAATAGGTCACTGGATAAACAAAGATAAACTGCTTATAATTAATATTCATTTTGGAATTAAGCTGAAAAAAGAAAAACAAGTTATATAAAGAGATAATTGTTTAATCCAGTAGAAATAGTGGCCTCTCCTGTTGCGGAGCACAAGCTCCGGACGCGCAGGCTCAGCGGCCATGGCTCACGGGCCCAGCCGCTCCGCGGCACGTGGAATCTTCCCAGACCGGGGCACGAACCCGTGTGCCCTGCATCAGCTGGCGGACTCTCAACCACTGCGCCACCAGGGAAGCCCCTTTGTAGGGTTTTAATGTAAATATAAATCACCTTCTTTAACGTGGTTTATCCTGTGTAGTTCCCAGCAGAAGAGAATTTCCAAGTTCAAAAGCAACATAAGCCTGGTAAGCCTCACACAATTTCTGCACCTTCAGTTTCTGAAATATAGTTTCACTCAAGATATTTTAAAATTAATATTACTATTATTTATACTTTTAGTCTTATACAAAGTAGTATTAATAACTATTCATTCAACCTTGATTCTTGTAATGGAGTGATAGTTATCCCTCAGTATTCTATATATCCTTACTTCCTAAATTTATCCAAACCTGGAGTTTTAGGTGGTCATAAGTTACCCAGAATAAACAGTACATTTTCCAACCTCCCTTGAAGCTAAGCATTCCTAAGTGTCCCAGTTCTATCCACTAGATATAAAATGAAGCGTCATATGGCAGTTTCCAGGAATATTTCTTAAGAGACAACCAATCATATGTGCCTCACACTTCTTTTTCATGCTGAGACTTGGAATGCATATACAGCTGCAGCCTCATCTTGAATTATATGACAAAGACCAGGTAGAAAAAGCAGAAACCTGGGGACATTTCAGTCCTTCAGGACGATGGAGCGGAACTGCCGTAACAGCCCTAGAGATCTTACCTCTGTTTCTCTACACACACAAAAAAAAACAATTTTCATATAAAAAAAATCCTGTTACTTTGATATCTGCTTCTCCTGGACCAGCCTAATTCCAAATGATGAAGTTATTTAAATGCTTCTGGTCTAGCTTAAACATTTTAAAAATGTACTTATTTCTTCACATGGAAGATAGTACAAGGAAGATAATATGTGAAAAAGTGTGTAGCAAAAGATGCAATTTAATTTTAAAAAATCAGGAGTTTATATAATGGCATAGAATCTTTCATAGACCCTTTTTAAAACTAAGAGTGCTTTCATTGGCTAGAGAGTGATGCTGAATGGAACCAACCTATATTTATTAGTAAAGACATTTGTGTGGTACGTCGTATAGGAAGGAACAGAATTCAGTTATCAGTACACTGGCTATCCTGCTAGAATACAGAGCAAGTACTTGATTTTCCCAATGGAGGAATTATATAATAAGCAAGCTTGTGAGGGAAGTTACCGGCATTATCCCTTGTATACAGTAACTTCTCAAATGTATTGATACAAATACGTGTTGATTTCACAGCTACATCTGGGCTGGTGAATCTTGCTTAAAGAAAAATAAAAGACATTGAACTGTGGATATTTGTGTGACAGCAAACGATCTTCAGCTTCAACTGAACACAAGATTCCTCTCTGCTTCCCTAGTGGGCTGAATACCATACCTAAGTCCACTTAGAGGAATGAGTTTACCATTAGTCCTTCTTTGACAAGAGTTCCTCTTCCCATAAGCTTGAATCCCAAGCAGCAGCTGAAGGTTGGTTACTGACCAGATGAAGATGAACAAATGAACCGTGGGGTCCAGAAAATCACAAGATGGTCTGGAATAAATTGGTCCGTTTAAGAAGTGTGACGGTAATTAGTTCGGTTAACAAAATTAACTTGCTCTTTAATTAGGAAGGAAGATAAATTGCCTGTTTGAAATAAGTGAATGAGATAATAAACTTGTCTAGAGATGCTAAGTGAGAGATAAAGAAATATCAGGTAATTTCTAGAGTTTGTTAGATAGCTGAGTCTTGTAATCTTATATGTATGTATATCACTCTTGCCACTGACTGTGTTCAGGGCAGAGGCCTGGGCAACATAAGTGATGGCCCTTTTGAGAGAATTGACATTTGCTCTCTCTTTCTCCATAATTTCTTTGCTGATGTAGTCTCTTTCCTAAACTTTCTGCTTATTCTCCAAACCAAACTGCAGATTAATAACTGATTTTTACAAGAAAATTTACAAGTGAGGTTTGGAAGACTTCCATAACAAATAATAAATGTATACTTTGATTCATATTGGGCTGTTCCTTATGTCATAGAATCATCTCTAGGAATTCATGAAGCAGTGAAGGAAAGTGATTTGTGAGAACCCATGGTTTCTTGGCTTTATTGGTGTCAAATAGCACCAAAAGTTCACCATGATTTGTAATCTATTGTATAGTCTTATGAATCAGAGGAACTGTGATGACGGTTGGAATTGGGGTTTTTTTGGCAATACCGCACTTCATGTGGGATCTTAGTTCCCAACCAGGTATTGAACCTGGGCCCTTGGCAGTGAGAGCATGGGGTCCTAACCACTGGACCTCCAGGGAATTCCCTGGAATTTTAAAAATGGACTCAATGCAAAGAAGCGAGAAGGAGCCTATTTTTGACTGAGATGGAGACTTCTTCCCTGTTTTGTTTTAACCTTCTCAGATAACTTGCATTTCTAGTGCAACATACTTCTTGGGAACTTCAGAGAGAAAAGTTTTCCTAGAACCAGGAAAACCTCACCTCAGACTTTTTTTTATTCCTTACAGGTTTGGAAATAGAATAGTAAAATTAAAAAGTGTCAGAGGAAATTTTTAACCTTTAGGTAGTTAGTAGCTACAAAAAAAGCCTGCCTGCCTGTTTCCTTAGTTTTGAACAAAATTTGGCTTGTTTTGTTCCTTAATCTGACTTTCATTTGGGCTCCAGGAAATGATAAGCTTCTGCAGATACAGTCAGGTCAGAGAAAGGAGAAAAATAAATGTATTGTTAATGTGTATCTACGGTTAACTTGCAGTGGTGAAGATTAATTAATACTCAGGGAATCAAAAGCAAAGGGGAAGCAAGATTTTGTCAAGAAACATATGGCAAAAAGCATGTGACATCCACGGAGTCTCAAAAGATAGCATCCTGGGAATGATCCTCAGCAACAGAGTAGAGCTAAAGAAAGCTTCATTGTTTCACTAAACATGCATTTAGTCAAAAGCATATTTTTTAAGTCAGGGTTTCTCAACCTTGGTGTCATTGGCATTTTGAGTCAAATAATTTTTTTTTTTTTTTTTTTTTTTGTAGGGGCTGCTGTGTGCGTTGTAGGATTTTTAGCCACATTGCTGGCCTCTACCTGCCAGATACCGGTATCCCCCGCCCCCATCCCCTTGTGGTAGAGAGAAGGAAAAAAATGACTTTAGACATTTCCAAATGTCCCTTTGGAGGTTAAATCTCCCCTGGATAAGAACAACTGGTAAAAATAATATTTATTTATTTTTTATTATTTTTAAAAATTAATTAATTTATTTATTTTGGGCAGCTTTGGGTCTTCGTGCTGCACGCGGGCTTTTCTCTAGCTGCGTCAAGCGGGGGCTACTCTTTGTTGTGGTGCGCGGGCTTCTCATTGCGATAGCTTCTCTTGTTGTGGAGCACGGGCTCTAGGTGCGTAGGCTTCAGTAGTTGTGGCTCCCGGGCTCTAGAGCACAGGCTCAGGAGTTGTGGTGCACGGGTTTAGTTGCTCCGAGGCACGTGGGCTCTTCCCATACCAGGGCTCGAACCCGTGTCCCCTGCATTGGCAGGCAGATTCTTAACCACTGCACCACCAGGGAAGTCCCAATATTTATTATTTTTTAATTGGGCTTCTTCATGTATAGAGTAGCAATTGGTTAGCCTTGGGTTTCTGAAAGTATGGAAAAAACCACTTTGTAGCACAATTGATCAAACTTTTTAACTTTTAACCTTTTATGGAAATATAGTACGCATAGAGAAAAGAGTACATATCCTTAATGGACAGTTCTGATGAATTTTAACACACTGAACACATCCCCAACACTGGCATCAAAATCAAGGAACAGACATAACACACAACAAAAACTTGCCTGTTGCCTCTTTCCACACACTACCTTACAAAGGTAACCCCCTTCCTGCCTTCTAACAGCCCAGATTGATTTTGCCTGCCTTGGTACTTTGTATAAATGAAATCACATGGTCAGTAGTCTTTCACATCTGTTTTTTTTCTCTCAATATTGTTATTATGTGATTCATCCACATTGTTTCAGGTGGTTGTAGATTATTTTCGTTAAGGTTTGTGTCACGTTCAGAAAATAAAGCTTGACTCATCTATGCACTGTAAATAAGCATTTAAGTAGTGTTATTTATTTATTAAGAATAAAGTTGCTGTGGATAATTTAGTACAGTGTGTGTGTGTGTACCTGTGTGAAAAAAAAATACATATATATATATACTATTTTTTTCTGCACAGTGTATGTATGCCCAGGAATAGGAATCCTGGGGGTTGGGGGTGGAGGGTAGGACAGCAACTTGTTTTTCCATATCTATATCTAATCTACCCAATATCATATATTAAAAGACCTCCCTTTCCCCACTGTAATAGAATGTTGTTTTTGTTATAAGTTGGGTAACCATGCATATATTGGTCTATTTATGAACTTTATTTCTGTTCCATTACTCAGTTTGATGTTTGATATTTTAGTCCTTGTGCTTTGTTTTTAAGACTGCTTTATCTATTTTTTACTGTTTAAAATACCAAAGGAGTTTTAGAATCACCTTGTCATTTTGTGAAAGCTAAGTCATTTAATTTTGGCCTTTTTTTCTAATGCAAGCATTTATGGCTATACATTAACATCTTTAGTTTTAGTTCATAAGTTTTTACATAAATCTCTTCACTATCATTGACTTCAAAAATATTTTCTAATTATTATTTTAATCTTTCAGCCCATGGTTTATTTTAAAATGTGTAATTTTGAATACAGGCATTGTGCCAGCAACCCTAGAAAATTCACTTATAGATTCTAACTTTTGTCTTTTAGAGTCTTTTGGATTACACAATCATATAGTCTGTGAATAATGACAGTTACTCTTTTCCAGTTCTTACACCTTTCTTTTCCTTTTTTTGTGTGCTTATCACAATGACAAAGTCCTTGACTCTGTTAGGCCACAATAGGGTCTGATCATCTCAGTCCTATCAGATATGAAGCTAGGTTCGAACGGGTTGCATCCTTAGTAAAAATCTGTTACTGAACCGAAACTTGGGTCTGGTTGCCCACACTCAGTAAAGCCAGTCTACTGACACCGGGTTGTGGTGAAGGAATGTGCAGGGTTTACTGTAAGGCGCCATGCAATGAGTCTGGGACAGCTGATGCTCAAATAGCCCAAACTGCCTGATGGGTTTCAGCAAAGCATTTTCAAAGGCAACGCAAGGGAGGGGAGTCCTGGGGTATGTGATCAGCTTGTGCACAATTCTCTGATTGGTTGACGGTGAGGTAAAGTAAAAAGGCGATAAGTTGTTGCAAATATTTCCTGGTTCCCAACAGACTCTGGAGGGGTGCATTAATTTCTTCCCTTTGGTGGAGGTTTTAGCATCTGTAAAACAACCTGGAAATCTGCATCAGATACTATCAATATTATCTAGGTACTTCAGAGAGGAACTAAAGCAGAGGAAATGGGGAGGGGTCTGTCACAGGCAGGATCTTGTCCGGTAACAAATCCAGCTACTCTGGTTTGCTCTGTTCTCTCCAGGATGCCACCTTCCTAGACTTTTTACTGATTACAAATTATCCTTCACCTGAAGTGAAGGGAGATCCAGCTCTACCCTTTAGAATTCCCAAGCCATTCCCGTTCCCATTTCTCCACTTCCTACCACACGCGACTGTAAAATCTAAATATCTGACATGAGACCCAACAATGATCTTGCAGTAAAGCACCACTCTTCAGAAAGTCTTTGTGTTCTGAAAACCTAATGACTGTGGAAAATTTTATTCTTCCCTTTTGAAGCATTGGCCCCTCTTCAGTATCCTCTGAGCTCCAGAACTCAGGAAATTACCATTGGTAATCCTGGCTGTAGGTATGAAAGTCCTCCAGTTTTTAGTTTTCTTCCAGCCCTGCTGAACACTTCCAGATTTGTTGGTTTCTCTCCCCCCTGGCAATGGACTTCTGCCTTAGTTCAGCCTTATCTTCAGCTTCTGCCCAGATTTGACCAGTGTCCCCAGTTTGGGAAAAACTAGCTAGCAACAGTCAGGTCTATCCAGAAAAGTTTGTGGTTTTAGTTCAGCTAGTCCCCATTACTTCTAAGGACCTTCGTTAAGTCCCAAAATACATTGCTTGTAAACGTGTATGACATTTTTCCCCTAGTTTTTTCAATAAGTCATTGGTTTCCAACTACCTACTGTATCCTACTTAGTAGTAGAGATCTCCCAATCATTTTTTGATTAATCATTTTTTATTAAAGAGAAAGTAACGTAAAATAAGATTAACCATTATAAAGGATACAATTCAGTGGTATTTGGTATATTCAGAATGTTGGGCAACACCTCTATCAAGTTCCAAAATATTTTTATCACCTCAAAAGAAAACCCCCTACTCCTTAAGTCAATCCTGCTTTTCCCCTCCATACTGCCTCTGGTAACTACCAGTCTACCCTCTGTCTTTATGGATTTACCCATTCTGTGTATTTGATTTAAATAAGATCCTACAATAAGTGACCCTTTGTGTCTGGCTGATCTCACTTAACACAAAGCTTTCAAGGTTTATTCATGTTATAACACGTATTCCTTTTGGATGCTGAATTCCATTTTATGTATCTGTCACATTTTGTTTATCCATTCTTCTGATGATGGACATTTGGGATGTAAATTGGCTAATTTAAATTTAAATTTCGCCTTTTGGCTAATGTAAATTGTGCTGCTATAAACATTTGTGTATGAGTATTTGCTTGAAGACTTGTCTTCAATTCTTTTGTGTTTATATCTAGGAGTGGAGTGGCTGGGTCACATGAAAATCCTTTGTTTAACTTTGTGGAGTTGACGCTTTTTTTGTTTGACATTTAAAGGAGATAGTTGCTTTAAGGTCTTTGTCTAGTAAGTTTATCGTCTGCGCTTCCTTAAGGACAATTTCTGTTCATTTCTAATGTTAATGAGCCATAATTTTTGTTTCTTCATATGTTTTATATATAGTTTGTTGTTGAAAAGTATACATTTAAATATTATAGTGTGCTAACACTAGAAATCAGATTCTTTCCCCTCTTCAGTGTTTTGTTTTGATTTTCGCTTGCTTGCTTGCTTGCTCTGGGATGTAGCTGTTTGATTGTTTAGTAACTTTTATTAACAATTTTTAAAGACTGTATTATTTGTCAGATATGTTCTCTGAAGTCTTTTCCTTTAGGTTATGATCAACTAGTGTTTGGATAGAGATTTTCTTGAATGTATGGAACAAAAAATAAAAATGGATAAATATAAACTCTCAGTCTTTGCAGTCTGGCTCAGTTTGGGGCACTTTCTCAATACTTAGACAAGGTATCTACAAATCTGCCTCAGCTTTTCTTTCCTGTTGCTATCAGCCTAAAGATCACCCATAGATTAAAAAGAAAGAATCGGGGTCTTCTTTCTCAGTTCTTGGTTTGTTGTTGTTGTTGTCTGTTTTTGTTTGCTGCTTTATTATTTGAACATTCATCCTTTCCTGGGCTGTGTAAGGCTTTCTGGGTTCCTAGTATACAGGGGTGCCCTATCATGCCCTTAATTCTCCAAAAATTCTCTTTTCCCAGGTTTTCCTCACAGGCTTTCAGCATATTTATTGTTTGCCTCAGTTGTAATCTTTGCCCCAGGCAGCGGCAAATTATCCTTTGGCCTTTCACTTTTTTGAAGAATGCCCTGTGCATAGCTACTTTTCTACCCTGAGAGACTTCCATATTAGGGGAAACAAATGCAAGCTCCTTGCTTCAGCCCTTTGGGCAGTACCCAGACTGGACAAAACAGGCAGATTCAGTTCTTAAAGAGCATGGTCTTCTCTGCTCCCTCCAGAACCAGAGGACCAGGTCCCACACAGGCTGGTGTCTTCAAGATTGCTACCAAACCAGGGAGTAAGATGGAAACAAAAGTAAAAATGCTGCAAAGCTTTTCTAAGATTTTTAAATCAACTGATTCTTGATTCAATGCTTGTTTGGTTACTATAAATCTTTGACTATTTTCCAAAGTTAGTTCTGATAACTTTTGCTCTTTTTTTAAATTTGTTTTTGTTTTTGTTTGGCGGGGGTATCTTACCTGTGGTGGAGCAAACTCTTGGAGCTACCACTCTGCCATTTTCACTAACATCACTAAAACACTCCCTACTCTGTTCATTTTCCCCCAAAGTTAAAAACCTTTACCCTGGAGAGCTCCCATTGACTTCTCTTGAAACACTGCCCATAGCTGACATGCAGTACCAGAAATACTCTAACTCTCTCTCTTATTCTTTTCAGAATTCTCTTACAAGTTTTAAATGGTTAGTATATCTCCTCCCAATCACCTTGGACACACTGGTTGTGTATACTGGACAATGACTTAGACTCGAAAATTATATGGAATTATATATTTGGAAATGTGTATTCACACATATATAGTCACACACATACATATATACATACATGGAAATAATATATATATATATAAAACTGTCAAGAGCAAAGAGAGATGGAACAAGCTCTATTACCAACTATGTTTTGAAACTTTTTCAAATGCTATTTTTAGTTGTCCTATTTACTATTTGGAACTTCAGAAAACTGGGACATAAGAAGGTTTAATTTATAGCATCTTCAGCAGTTCCATCCAACTTTACGTAGTCTGTGAGTTCTTGAAGGAACTTTGAATGTCAAAGCTATAGTAGCCAAAGAAGGAATCGAGAGTCACTCCTTCTTTCTTCCTTCAGGGGAAATGACTGAGTTCACTCTGCTGAGTCTAGGAAGAATACAAAATTAAAGATGTAAAATTTTGTATTTCAGTTTATTTTGGATTTGACCAAAATGGAAGAAAATTTCACATTGACTTAGGTATCTCTATGAGAAATTTAACAAAGAGGAAATTTACATTTAATCTGCAGTGTAGTTCAATATATTATCTGGGCTTTGCTATGATACAGGGGTCTCTACAAATCTTTCTTAATATGTTCTACTATGAGTGGTTAGATTGTTCAATGTGCCAGTGTATAAGTAAAGAAATAGAAGAAAACTTCTCACATTATCAATAGACACCAAATTAAGTGTATGCATGTCTATTATAGTGATATCTGTCCAAAAACTCTTGTATAAACCGACTTTTTAGAAAAGAAAGAATGTAAAAATATCTGTAATTAAATTAGCAGTTTTTTTCATGGCATACAAATGCAAACCTAAAATTTTAGCAAAAATAGTGAATTATCATTACAAGTTCAGTATTCAAAAGGTAGCAGTTATAGTTTAGAGCTTAATGTTGGAGTGTGAAAAAATAAATTACTTCAGGTATGTCAGCTTCTAGATTGCTCTGTGGTCACTATAATGCAAATACACCATAATAAATGGAAATTTACTTTCACCTGATTTAGTGGATAAGAAAACAAAGTTTGTCTAGCTTTGCCGTACAGAGCCACCAATTCAGAAGCTTCATTTTCTTTCTAATAATAATTGAGATTTAAAGACCTAAATCTTCTTCGGCTTTTGACTTATACTGATCCTAATGCTGAGAATGTGCCTTGAAGCAATCCCACAGCCTATGTTCAAAGCAGATAAATATACCTCCCGAATGTTTCAGAAGCAGATTTAAGATTGTTGCAATCATACTGTAGAAATATAAAAATATGGCCTTGAAGTTCTTTGACACTCTTCATTTTGTGAAAAGTGAAGAATTTATGTCCTTTGTCATGAATCTAAACCTCTATGACTACTTGGCTAATATTTGATAAAATTCACCAGTGAAACCATCTGGGCTGGCCTTATGTTTTTGTTGTTCTTTTCTTGGGGGAGGGAGCCCTTATGTTTGGGGGGAAGATTTTAATTTCAAATTAACTTTCTTTCCTTGATGTAAGTCTATTTAAACTTTCTGTTTTTTTCTTGAATTAGGTTTAGTAATTTCTGTCTTTCTCAGATTTGGGGTTGATCAGAGAGTGTTTGGTTGTAAGCCAATAAAAGCCTGTTCCTGCTTCATTAGAGTGTCACTCAGGGGTGGACCTGAAAGTTAAAGGAGAGAAGAAATTCTCTAAATAAGCAAAACTTTAGTCATTCATTTTATGTGGAAAGAAGCAGACCAATAAAAGAATATATACAGAATCATGTACAGTTGTAAATGGCTTAGCATGTTTGTCAAGGATATCTGAGGAATACACATATCAGTGGATCTATGGGAATGGGTATTCTATATGATCTTTGTAGTATATCATAATGCCCAACAAAAGGCATGCACCATTGACAATGCACTGAACAACGAAATGGACAGAAAGGCATCAGACATTTGACATCAGACAGCCTCTGTCATTTGCCACTCTAGTGCTGGAATAATGGGTGCATAATTGGAGTACCCAGTATGGCAGAATGGAGACTATGAATAGACCCAAAGACATAGTCTCCAACTAACCAAGGCAGTCCTCGCTGCTTCTGCAAGCACAAAATTTCAGTACAGAACCCTTGATATGGCACCATGCGTAAAGAGTCCACCTGGCCTCTTGGTGGCAAGTTAATTACAATGGGGTCCTCTCACATTAGAAGAGGAAGGAATTCTTCTTGACTAAAATATAACCTTATTCCAGGTATAGTTCCTGCCTGTAGGGCCTCAGTCAGCACCATTACTGGAGGATTTACAGACTGATATGGGATTAGCATTGCCTCCGAACCCACTTTAGAGCAAAGCAGTGTATCAGTGTGCAGTTTACTATGGAATCTGTTGGTCTTGTCACACACACGCACACAGACACACACACGACACTCTGAAACTGGCGAAAGAGAGCAATGTAAATGTAACAGCTAATGGACGGTATAACTAATGTGCCAATTTGGAGATGATACCCTGCCAGGGTAGAGCACTGTCCTCCAGGAGGCAATTATTCCATAAATCAACAACCCTTATATGATACTGTGGTACCCAAAACTAGAATTATGAATTTGAGAATGGAGGGTTAGAAGTAGCATTGAACCTGCTTACTCTTACCTTCAGTGATCAAATTAGGGGATTTTTGCTTATTTCTCTTTTTTAACTTTAGAAATCTGTGTTTCCTAAGGCAGAAGCCTTTCTCCACATTACGCAGCGAGTCCCTTTAAACTTTAAACTAAAATCAAGTAAAGATGTTACTATCTCAGCAGGAGTAGTTGACCTTGATCATGAGAAAAAGGTTGGAATGTTGTTATGACATGAGGAAAGAAAACAGCATGCTTGGCACCCATGCCTGGCAACACCTGTGTACCTCCTCTGGGTATCCCTTACCCAATTTTGATGTCAAAGGCACAAGTACAGGACGTTGAGAGGGGCATGATGACTACCATTTTGGATTCCACTGGGAAATGCTTTTGGGTCAACACACCCCTTAAGTCCCTAAAACAATGAAGATGCTTGTCAAAAGTGAGGGGAATCTAGAATTGGTGAAAAAGAGAAGAAAATTGATTTGATGTGCAGCTTCAAGACCAGCTACACATGTGGGCTTAAAGTTTATCCCACAAAATTTATTGTTGCAATTTATCCCAGAAAACATGACCAACACAAATCTTAGGAGAAGAGTTTCCATTTATTATACAAAGTATGTGGAGCTGAAAAGAGCAAAAGGTGGATTGTAATGACTGCCCTAATGTGCTATCAAAATTTACCCTTCAGTCCTGAAGTCTCATTCACTTAGCCACTAAGTGTTTTTGTGACAGACAACATTCTACTGAGTCTCCTTCTATGAAGTTGTCCTCAGCTGCCTTACCCCTCTCCCCCAAAAACCCACTTCTTCCCTGAGACACTCAGCATCAAATGACTTGGTGTGAAGGTGTAAATGCCTGATCCCCTACCTCAAAGCAGGAATATTCTGAAGGGTCATCCAAACAGAACTGCCTGTGGGATTGGCCAAGGCCTCCACTGAGACCACATCACAGTTCAAATCTTCCCTTTGCTCAATCCACTTCCTTCATATGTCTCTGTAGGTGTCAGTGCTCAACCAGATTCTTAGATGCACACTTCCGACTCCAAGTCTGTTTCCTAGGAAATTCTATCTAATATATGGACAAGATGAGTTTTCACCTAGAAAACAAAACTTACCCAAATATGACCCTGTTCCAAGCATGTCAGCAGGAGATAGCAATTGACCATTTTCTCTAATTTTGTACCAGATAGAGCATTGGTATATTCAGATGAAAATAATCAATTTAGGCATCATAATATGATAGACTATAGGGTTAACTATTTCAAAGTAAGAGGTTCAATAACTGTGAGTCTACTACCTTTATTCTACTTCGAAATGTAACTCAGTGATGATGTTGGTCACATGAGGAAGGTGGGAAAGAGTAATTAGAAAGTGCTCATTTTCACTGCCACTACTGGAAAGAAATAGGAAAAGTCCTATGTTAGTGTTTTCTGCCTTATGGAAAGGTGACACACATATTTCTGAGGGGAATCTAAAGGGCAAAAACTGTGAAAATACTTTAAGAAACAGAAACACTCTTGGAAGTATGAGCTACCAAAAATATTTTAAAACACAGTACAAAAAATACACATTTCTTTCAACTTAGTAAATAGCACCTTACTGTCTTCTGAAATGCACTAGGCTTCTCCAGCTATCTAATGCTTTTAAGTGGCCCATTTCTTGCAAAAAGAAAAAATAAAAATAAATTAGAGCATCCAATTCAAGTTTTCTTACTTAAAATAATTCTTCCAGTCAATTTTAGGGGATTATTATAGTCAGAAAATATTAATCAAAAATTGTTAACTTGCTAAAATTATAGGTAACTATATCTCTCTTTTAGTCTTGTTTGATAACTAAGTATAAAAGTTCCAAAATCCATTTGCTAGTTATGGCTTAATGCTGTTGTTTTTCTTAACTGCAAACTTTACAGATTGTGCTTTATTTTTAAAAACTACACAATATTGACAATACTTAGTGAATTCATGAATATTGGAACCCAAAGCGTTCATTTAGCTTTTAGTGAAAAGTAGATTCCACAGATGTGATAGAGAAAATGCAACTCAAGTTTCCCGGTGGAAAAAACCTTGAGATAATTAGGGTTGGATTATGGAGGCCTGAGATAATGAGGGTGGAAGTGGCATTGCAGGAGATGATGCCTGAACCTCAAGTCCCTTGGCTGCAGAGCACAGATTGCATGCCTGCTGGCCAGAGTCCAGGAGGTCAGAATCAGCCAGCTGTGTCTTTAGCCAGCCGTGTTGAGTGGTATCCATTTCCCCAAGCACGAAGGACAACGAAAGGTTAGGAAGTCTTATCTTTTCAACTGAAATGCATGTGGACATTTCCCCAGCAGACTCTGCCTTCCTCTAGATGTTAAACCTTAGGGCTAGCAGATGGAGATTCTGTTAAATAGCTTGCATTAGGGAATCCATTCTTTTGCAAAAAATCACAAACTAAAATCTTAGAAATAGACAGCATGGTCTAGGTTACCGTTATTTTAAATGATGCATAACTTGGGCATGTTTTGTGTCAGAACACTTTTTTTTAATAAAACCATAAATTATGCAGTGTTCTTGAAAATAAGTTAGAAGCACTGTTTCTGATGAGCATGATAATTGAATAAAAACAACTAAATTAGCAGATTGCATTGAAATAGATTTCCTTTCAGGCAGGTATCCTAAGATGGTCAGAGAGAAGCCCTAGTATATTACTTAATGGCTATTAAAACATTTAATGTGTCACTGAAATAGTAGCCAAAGGTTCTTAACACCTATAGTCCTAGAGTATAGTGAAAGTAGTAGATTTAGTGAGAGGGGGTGTTGGACTGCAAAGCAGTAATGTATTTGCAGCCAAGGCCGCAGCTGATCACAGGGACTCTAGAATATGGATGGTCCTTCAGAATCATCCTGCTTGGAGGCAAATGTGCTGAGCCTCTATAGCTTCTCATCCTTCAGTCACTGGATATGGACAGTTGCCTAGAAATGAGCAAGATGTTGGACAAGGCAGCTCTCTGGTGCTGAGCACATTTCCTAGAGAGGATTTCATCTGAGAACTGTCAGTTATCAATATTCCCGATATGAAGTTCTAGTAATTTCCTTTATACCACCCAGAATCCACCTTGCCAGCTTCAACAAAATTTAAAATACAAAAAAAAAAAATTAAGTACCATTTGCTTTTCTAGACATGCATCATAAAAAGTTTGGAACAACCATTAGAAATTATATAATTAAAAAAAAACACTTGCTGTTTGATGGTTTTTTGTTGTTTAGTTTGCTATGAGAGTTCATTTAACGTAACGGGTGAGAACAAAATAATTGCCCATTTTTGGATGCATTTTCTGCAAAACTAAAAGTCTACTTTCTGTTACATTGTAGAATATGATAAGTTAGTTACTCATCTGTTTGTAATCTACAGATATATTGACTTTTCAACAACTCTAAATTCTCTAGGGTTAATGGAGTATAACCCCAACTTAGAGTAGAGGCTAGGAAATTAGATAAGAACATTTCTTGAACAATTTAAAAATATAGGTAATTAACTCATGATGTAATTTCTAATATTAGTAATAAAAGATATGTATTCAGGAGATTTCTTTGGATAGAATTGACTGGAAGGTGTAAGAAAGGAAAAAAAAATACATTTGAAATTTTTGGCATGGGTGCCTGGGTATGTTGTTTTCTAACTGAAACATACTGGAGGGA
>NW_020175390.1:310925-342712 GCF_003031525.2 Neophocaena asiaeorientalis asiaeorientalis | reverse complement strand
GGAATTTCAGCTGGAATAGTATGGCAGGCTAGGGACTTCCTTGGAGGTCCAGTGGTTAAGACTCTATACTTCCAATGCATGGGGCCAGGTTCAGTCCCTGGTTGGGGAACTAAGATCCCACATACTGCGTGGCTGAAAAAAAAATAATATAGAAGGCTCTTTGAAATACAAGCAGAAGAGTACATAGCAAGACGGAAATCTGTATTAGAAATATATCTTGAGATATAATAGTGGAATCTATGAGAGCAAATACTCAACAAGGAGAAAATACACTATGAGAAAATATTGCTTTCCAGAGGCGTGTTGGACATTTCATGGCTGGTGAAAGAAAAGACAAACAATTTAAAAATGCACATGAAAAGTGACAACAAAGAAAATTGGACCGACATGCAGTCAGAGAGTTACAATTAGATTGGAAATAGTTTTGGGAAAACCAAGAGAGTAGGAATTTATATAAGGTAGAGTTTATCAATGGTATCAAATAATATGGTAAACTCAAGAAGAATCTTTACTGGAAAAAAAAAGCCTTAAATGTTCAGATTACAAATACAGTCATCCCAAATATGCAGGTTCATTCTGAAAGTGATAGTGCTGATCTGATGAAAAAAGTTAAAGCAAAATATGTCTAAAGCATATTTTAATATCTCCTACAAGGTAAGCAGAATTCAAAAAGTGCCCCCCCAAAAAATTTTCACCATAATTCCTGAGAATGTTAATTTAATGAATATCATATTCATGAACATGTTACTTTGCATGACCACAGGGACTTGGCAAATGTAATAAAGTTTATAGTCAGTTGACCTTACAATTGGAGTAATTACTCTGGCCCAATGTAATCACATTAGCTTTTAAAAGTAGTATATTTTCTCCAGCAGGTAGCAGAAGGGGAATTAGAGTTTTAAAGTGTGAGACAGACTAAACACACAGATGCTGGCTTTGGAGACAGAGTGGGAGATGTGAGAAGCACTGTGGGAATCCTCTATTGGCTGATGTCCAGAAGGAAAAGTGGAACCTCAGACCAACAGCTAAGTAGAACTGGATTCTGCTATCGACCTGAATGAGCCTGGAAGTGGATTCCATTTCAGACCCTCTTTATAAAAGTTTAGGCTTCTCAAACCTTGATTTTGGCTTTATGATTCCCTGAAGATAGAGCCTAGTTGAGCCCACCTAGACTTCAGACTTACAGAACCTAGCTAATAAATTGGTACATTTTAAAGCATCGAATTTGTGGTAATTTGTTTTGCAATGGAAAATTAATACACCCTGCAAACTTATAGAACAAAACTATCTTAAATTTGTGAATAGCATCCTAACCAAAACAAAACATGATTTCTCCAGACATAGACACAGGTGATTCTCAGCCATGAATAATGAACTTGTTCCTGATGAGACCTAGATATGTATTTATTAAAGTCATCACAGGTGTAATTTAGGGTTAGAATGTATCACATTTAGAACTATTGCTTCAGATGAGCATTTGTATTTATACGGGCTTATACACATCTACATTCAAAGTCTAAATTCTCATTCATTTCTCATATTCAAGACTGGTGTAATCCTTACTCCTGGAACTTAATCTGCATTTACTTCTGATCCTTGTTATTTTCTGTTATATATTATACCAATTCATTTAAGTAGAATTCTGAATTTGAATTTAAATTCCAGTTTCAACAGTGTTAACCATATATACTTGAAGTTAGTGTTTGGTATCCTCACTGCATATCAGTTTGCTTTTATTTAATGAAGAAAATAGTGTATGATGCAAATCGTTGTTGATTCAAATAAATGTGGCAATATATCTGCAATCACTTAACCTAGCATCTAACACTTAACGTATGCGAAAATTATTAGTGAAATCTGAATCTTGCCAAAGATAACTGTGTTGATTTAGTCGTTTCTGATTCCTCCATAGCAGTCACCAGACTTTGTTGTTCAAATTTAAGTTCAAGGATTTTTTTAAAGTTTCTTTTCTCTCAACATGTTTGATAAAAATAATGTTCTTATAAAATCTTCGTATAACAGAAAGTAGCCTAGTATATAAAAATGCAAAAATCTTTAAGATATATCCACTTAATAATTTCTTCCATATTTAAAAATATAAGCTGTTTGAAATTTGTGGAAAGAGAGTCAACAACTAAACGTGTTTGGATTCTGGATGAAGAAAAGCAACTATAAATGACTTTTGTGATAAATCATTGAAATTTGAACACGGAGCACAAACTAGATAACAGTACTTTACATTGTATTTCCTGATTTTAATAGCAATAACATAGATATGTCAGAGAATAATATTGTTCTTAAGTTGAGCACCATGAGGTATTTAGGGATAAAGAGGCATGATATCTCCAACTTAATCTCAAATGGTTCAAGAAAAATATGTTGCACACTGACACGCATAACTGGATAAACAGAGAGAAAAACAAAAAGAAGGAAACAGAGAGAGAGAATGAGAAAGAGAGAGGAAGGTAAATCAGGTGGGACAAAATATAAACAATTAGTGTATTTAGGAAAAGGGTCTCCAGGAGATTCGTACTAATCTTGCAACTTTTCTGTTGGAATCATACTAAAATGTTATTAAAAAATAATGAAATAATGCCATTTGCAGCAAAATGGATGGACCTAGAGATTATCATACTTAGTGAAGTAAGCCAGACAGAGAAAGACAAATATTTTATGATATATATTTGGAACCAAAAAATATAACTAATGCAAATGAATTTATATACAAAACAGAAACAGACGCACAGACATAGAAAACAAACTTATCATTACTAAAGGGGAAAGGGAGGAGAGAGATAAATTAGGAGTTTGAGATTAACATATACACACTCCTATATATAAGATAGATAACCAACAAGGACCCACTGTATAGCACAGGGAACTATACTCAACATTTTATAATAACCTATAAGGGAAAAGAATCTGAAAAAATAGATATATATGTATGTATAACTGAATCACTTTACTGTACACCTGAAACTAACACAACATTATAAATCAACTATACTTCAATAAAAATAAATTATTTTAATTAGTTTAAAAAAGAAATATAAAAGAATGAGACATTTCATGAAAAAATATGGTAATATGCAACAGATATATAACTTACTAATATATAATGATTGATATGAAATTCTAAAAGTCACTATCATAAACATTTAACTAGTAAAATGTTATGCATATGATGATTAATACAAAAATATAAAAAGTTCAAATACCAAAGACATCTGTTACAATATACAATTATGTGATAATAAAATATACTTTTATGTGAAAATGTAATAAGACTCGAACTCTCATAGTGTTTTATCATGCCTTACAATTCGCCGTCATTTGGGATGTATAATTACTTGATGGGATAGCTAATAATCTAGAAGGCAACATGGGATCCTCTGCTCCACTAGTCACTTTGGAGAAGCCATTTTAATGGTTCTGGGACCTGAGTCAGCCAGCGAATAGAGTCTTCAGGTCACTAAGGTAACAGAAAACTAGTCATCTAAGTTACTTTACATGAAATTCATGTGCCACTTAACAATATTTGTCATATTTGGTTACTATAGACCTATAGCCTTAATTCTCAACACAGATTTTTCAATACTGTATGTATTGGCAAAGAATATAACTTAGAACTGTCTACTGTCAACTATTGTAAAGTTTCTAGGGAGTGAGAATTGAGAAAGAGGAAGATGAGAATTACTTGCAAAATATGAATTATATTCCTTTAGAAGATATTTTATTTTATAATTGGATTACATCAAAATAGAAGTACAGGGCTTCCCTGGTGGCGCAGTGATTGCGAGTCCACCTGCCAATGCAGGGGACACGGGTTCGTGCCCCGGTCCGGGAAGATCCCACATGCTGCGGAGCAGCTGGGCCCATGAGCCATGGCCGCTGAGCCTGCGCGTCTGGAGCCTGTGCTCCGCAACAGGAGAGGCCACAACAGTGAGAGGCCCGCGTACCGAAAAAAAAAAAAAAAAAAAAATAGAAGTACACATCTCTTTGGACACCACTCATCAGCATTGTGCTTTCAATTTGCATTGTTATAGCTATTTGAAAACGGTCTTGGACATTAGGGCATTTTAGTATTTTTAGGAAGCCTTTTGTATGGAAATATACTGATCAAAATTTGTAAATAACATGTTTATTTTTTATTATTCCTTTGGTTAGTCACCAGACTGTTCAGTTTTAATGTTACCACATGCTTTCATTAAGAGGGTAGAAGGGGCTTCCCTGGTGGAGCAGTGGTTGGGAATCCGCCTGCCAATGCGGGGGACAAGGGTTCAAGCCCTGGTCCAGGAGGATACCACATGCTGTGGAGCAACTGAGCCCGTGTGCCATGACTACTGAGCCCACATGCCACAACTATGGAAGCCCACGTGCCTAGAGCCTGTGCTCCACAACAAGAGAAGCCACTGCAATGAGAAGCCCATGCACTGCCATGAAGAGTAGCCCCTGCTCCTTCCCTGGTGGTACAGTGGTTGAGAGTCCGCCTGCCAATGCAGGGGATACGGGTTCGTGCCCTGGTCCGGGAAAATCCCACATGCCATGGAGCCACTGGGCCCGTGAGCCATGGCCGCTGAGCCTGCGTGTCCGGAGCCTGTGCGCCGCAACGGGAGAGGCCACAACAGTGAGAGGCCCGTGTACCGCAAAAAAAAAAAGAGTAGGCCCTGCTCGCTACAACTAGAGAAAGCCCGCGTGCAGCAACGAAGACCCAACGCAGCCGAAAATAAATAAATTAAAAAAAAAAGAGGGTAGAAGTTTTAAATGTTTATTGCTGTATGAAAGTGAACGTCTTTCTTTTTACTCATTTAAAATTTCTCCTTCCTTTTTTCTATTTTTTTCTACATTGACTTCATGTATTTTTTAAGCTGTTTAAACTCCATTTTATAAAGAGATAGAGTGTAACAGAAATAAAGTCTACCACTACTTGTCTCAGTATACACCAAAAAGCCAGATTGCCATATTTCATCAGCAGTACACCTTTTCAGAATATGTCCTTAAAGATCACGCAGCCACCTCCCTTATGGAAGCATCGAGTTTTCTTAAATCCTGTTTCTGTACACATAATACCTGTTATCATTTAGCTCTGGACAGCAGGAGTTAGGGTATGAGTATTAAACATAACCTAAAACATTTATGGACAAATAGCACATCACTGCATAATCACTTTTCTTTTTTTTTTTCAGTATGCGGGCCTTTCACTGTTGTGGCCTCTCCTGTTGCGGAGCACAGGCTCCGGACGCGCAGGCCCAGCGGCCATGGCTCACGGGCCCAGCCGCTCCACGGCATGTGGGATCTTCCCGGACCGGGGCACGAAGCCGTGTCCCCTGCTTCGGCAGGCGGACTCTCAACCACTGCGCCACCAGGGAAGCCCTGCATAATCACTTTTTATTGTAATCTTTGTCTCTTTCGAATCTACAATCAAATATATTTCATATTACTCACCTACTTACAGTTGGGAACTGCCTCCTTTTCTCAGGAGCCAAAATGCTTGCTAACTTTAAATTTCATCATCCTCCCCAGCAGAAAGGAAAACATAGGTGTATAAAGGCACTGTTACATGCTTCTTAGTGGAATGGCAATAGGCCAAACAAGAATGAGTTCCAGCTGTCTGAAACTAGTGGAAGACTCATTTGATCCTATGTTTGAAGAGGTTTGTTGTAATCATAAGTAGGTGTGACTCTAATTGTCTTCGTATTTAGAGCACTGATATGAAGCAAAAGATTAGCCCCATTTTCTATTCCAAGATTCTTGATAAACTGGCTATAAAATGTTTTTATTTCTTGATAAATATGTGTTTTATGTTGAAAGTATTGACTTGGAGATGGTTGTCTAGAACTGAGTCCATTAGTTGTGGGATAAGATACTAGGTTCCAGTCTATTTTTTCTGAACTCCGTGGGACTTTAAAATTTTATAAAAGTATAAGTACTTTAATATCATAAATTAAATTACTGTCTACAATTCTGCCAATTTGTCTCAAAATTAAACAACTTTAGTATATCTACCATGCCATTACTGTCCTTTCATGCACAATTTTATATCATATAATACAACAATAAAACAAAAATGTGTTCTGGTTAAGATTTTAAACACCATTAGAATCCTCGTTCTTTAGGACAAGATGAATGTTCAGCAGCACGCTTGTTTCCTTCTTGAGAGAGTGGAGTTGTGTTACTGCTCTTCATTTTCAGTGACAGGTGCTTTATAGGATATAACACCATTTTGAGAACGCTGTTGTCATTTTACTCTGCACATTCGGGTTGCCTAACTGCTCACTTTAATGATGCAGTATTTCCTTTGTAAAATTGTCTTTCTTTTATGCTAGATGGACTGGTCATTAATTTCACTGTAAAGACATAATTTGCACATTTTAATGTACTTTTCAACTAACCTATTTGTGTGAGCATAACAGCTGGTAGCTCCTGAAAGAAGGCAAGATAGTGAAAACCCTACCTGAGTTCCATAATTTCTTTGATTTCTCTCCCTTATCACATAAAATCCAGCTTTAAAGTTTTGTTTCGTTGTTATGCCAGTATTGTAGTTATTTTGTATACAAATACATCCATGGCATATGAAGGTTACATTGGTGAAGCAATTACACCAGATTGCACAATAATTTGTTAACGTTCTATTACTTTTGCATGCAAATAGCTAAAATGAAGAGCCTGAAATTCAGTCATTTTAGCTGCACATCTCCAATTTAATTTGCTCTTTTAAAAGTTTGCTCATCTACATTTTTACTACAAATATTCTAATTTTCTTTTATTTGTCTATCTCAGTTTCAATTCAGTATTCCTGAACACACTGGTTCGTGAGTGGATAAAATACATTGTTTTTTGTTTCCCAGCAAGCCCAAAAGGTTGAAAATACCCTTGTGTTTTCTGCAAATCCTACACATGCATGTATTTAAATGAAATCGTCAATATATACTGGAGCAAAAATTTAAAAATAGCAAATGCATGATAAAGATCTAATAAAAATAAGTTAACCAAATGTAATATCTACCAAAGAAAGTATATTCTGGGGAAAATTAATTTGAATTTAAGATTCAAGGAGTTTACTATAAGAGCACCATCCATTTTTCTCGTGTGTATTTCCTTTACAAGCAAAGTGAATGGGGAGCAGGTTATTTACTTAACACTGTTTGGAAACAATTGCTTCTCATTATAAGTTCAATATTTATTCAGACGCCTTTCAACACATTGGAAAAACATATAACCAAAATAGTCCCCATCAAGTCAAGGGGAAAAGAACATACCTATATTTTCATCAGAGAAATGCTTACCAGCAAATTCAAGGATGCACATTTATGAGCAGTTTAAACATGCCGAGTACTTAGTTTCTTAACTCACTGGATCATATCAAATTGCATCGCCAAGGAACATTTCTGAGCACAAAGTTGTAATACTAAAGAAATGGTGACTCTTTCTTAAGGATCAAGGAAAAGATATTTTAGTTATTAGGAAAGAACTTAAATGATTATTCCTTTTAAGTAAAGCCCTTGGTAACGTAAATGTATTCATGAGAAGTAGAAAGGCGGAGTTTGAAACTTAGTGATGAAACGTAATCATCATACCCTTTGTTGCCCTTGGCTCTTGGCTTTCTGCACCCACCTGATAAAATAATAAGTAGGACATTTATTTTTAAGTAAGTATCCTACTTGTTATTTTTATTGCGGTTTCCCTAAGCTATGGATGACTGGAAGCCGACTGATGTTGCTAAGAAGTATCTCGACATTGCATGAAACACAGTTCTAGTTAAATCATGGAGCCCAAGCAGACATTGACTCTACCACCAGCACAAAGTGGGAAACACAGCATTCTTGACCACAATAAAGTATATATTTATCCAGAAATAATATCAGTCATGGCAGGTGGTACAGAGATACAGAGTGCTTGGGTAGAGAAGGGAACCCATGTTGTCCTCATAGCACAGTGAAAACACACAGAAGTAGATGTCCAGAATATGGAACAAAAGAAATGTGGTTTGGATACACATAAAAACTTCTTTTACTTACGCTCTCTCTAACTTATCACCAGCTTCTTACCAGCCTCTTTGTAAAAATGTAGTTTATTGCAAGAACCCATGATTCACAATTTTTTAACTATTTAGAGAAAATGTATTTTTAAGGTTTTTTTTCCTTTTTTCAAAAATTCCGAGGTACTCTCATTAATTCATCCAGTTAAGAAGACAGATTTTGCACACCCCAGTCCTCCACACTTTTGGCCTCACTCATATCCATAACAACTACCAAAAAGAAATAATGTAAAAGTAAATGACCTACTAGTACACAACCTATCTAATGGTGGATATGAAACAGGTGGCAAAAGCAGGCTCCTTCTTGCCTCAACTGAGCAGTTTTGAAATGACACCAGCTCTGGAATTTCCCCCTGGATGAATGTTTATAGCAAATAGGAATTGGACACTGTAAGAGAAGAAATAGGTAGCTACGGATGCTGACTGTGTTATCTGGGCAGAGATGACACTCAGGGACCTGCTTCTGGCTACAGTTAAGGCTTTTCTCTTCAATCTCTTCAGATGCCTCGATTCCCAAAAGAACGTTTAATCTATGCATCTTTTTTTGCTATTTTAAGGCATCATTTTCCTTCTAAAAACATCCTTAAATGCCACCATACTGTTACAGACCATTTAGTGAAAGCCTCTCAGCTTTCACCAACTTGTTCAAAGTTCTTCCAGATTCCACTCACTCTCTAGTTCTAATGCCAGCCTTACATGTGGAGTTTTTCTTACAGCAGCATGATACTCTCATTCCTAAAATCTGTCTTAGTTATCGCTGCATAAAAAGTTACCCCAACATTTGGAAGCTTAGAAAATAAATACTGATTCCTCCCAGTTTCTATGAATCCGAAATTCAGGAGTGGCTTAGCAGGATGGTTCTGACTTAGGGTCTCACAAAGTTGCAGCCAAGATGTCAACCAGGGCTGCAGGTGTCTGAAGGCTCGGCTGCAGCTGAAGAAACTGCTTCTAAGATGATTCACACACATGACGATTGACTGGAGGCCACAGTTCTTTGTTGGCTGTTTGTAGGAGGACTCACTTGCTCACCTCATGGGGCTGCCCGTTGGGCTGCTTGAGTGTCCTCATGACATAGCAGCTGACTTTTTCCAGGGAGAGTTGTCTGAGAGACAGAGAGAATGAGAGAGCGAGCTAGAAAATACTCTTTATGACTTGGCCTCAGCAGTGATATGCCATCACTTCTGTGCTCTGTTGGTCACACAGACTGACCCAGATATAATATGTGAGGAGACTACACAAGGCATGAAGACCGAGAGGTGGGAATTATACAGGGCCATCTTGCAGGTTTGCTGCCAAAAGCTCCTTATCCCCTATGAAAAAGTGAGGACCTTTATGGATTCTTGCTTTTTCTATAATACTAGTACTTTCTTTTTTATTGAACTATAGTTGATTTACAATGTTGTGTTATTTTCAGGTGTACAGCAAAGTGATTCAGTTATACATACATATATATCTATTTTTTTCAGATTCTTTTCCCTTATACGTTATT
The DNA here is from genome assembly GCF_003031525.2 of Neophocaena asiaeorientalis asiaeorientalis. Classification (NCBI taxonomy): domain Eukaryota; kingdom Metazoa; phylum Chordata; class Mammalia; order Artiodactyla; family Phocoenidae; genus Neophocaena; species Neophocaena asiaeorientalis. Next base: position 333,185 of record NW_020175390.1, on the reverse strand, counting down.
ATAAAATATTGAGTATAGTTCCCTGTGCTATACAGTAGATCCTTGTTGGTTATCTATTTTATATATAGCAGTGTGTATCTGTTAATCAAATGTATGATACTGCATACTTTGTTTAGTTAGTTAATATATTACTATAAGATTCTTCTTCCTTTCCCTTGTTAAATGTCATTAAGTCTCCAATTCCTAATTATTTCCTGCAGACCAAAAAATAATTCTTGGAGAGGAACGGGTTTTCTTAAGATATAGTCATATAAATAAAAGTCTGGACTTATTGCATTTCAGAACTGGTTGGTTACTCAGCTACCGGCTGGATGTACCCACTTTTTCCTTACTGAAGTGTAATCCTTAGAAAATATGAAAATTTTTTGTGTTGTTGTTGTTTAGACTCTTGGTCTTACTTCCTTCCATATTATAGCTAGTCATGTTCTCCCTTTCTCAGAACTATCTCTAGAATCTATTACTCATTGCCTCTCCTTACTGCTGTAGTCAAACAACATCATTTACCACCTAGACTATGCCAATAGCCTCCTATGTAATCTCCCATATATACACTTTATTCTCCTTCCTGTGGTCAGGTTATTCTTGATGTTGTTTTGATGTTGTTTTGTTTTCTCTTAACATGTTATATAACATTGCTTCTCTGATCATTATCCCACAGGCTTTCCTTATGATGATTTTTGATGGCTTAACTGTCCATACATGATTCCTCTACACACACACACACACACACACACACACACACACACACACACACACACCATGTTACTATTCTTTTTTCATGGAGCATTTTCTACTTCATCATTTTGCTCCAGCTATCCCAGCCTTTATGTTATTTCTCTACACCCTCAAAGCACTCCTAATTTGGGGTTCTCTAGCTACTACCCCTGCCTGGACTCATTTCCACCAGAATGTGTCACTCCATCCTATATTTATGTCTTTGTCCAACATGACATTAACGGAGGGGCCTCCCCTAACCATGCTATCTTAAATAGCACTGAATCTTCTCATCATCTCTACGTACCCAGAATTATTTTTCTTCCTAATCCATTTGGCTACCAGACATATTGTATACTTATTTTCTGATTAAATTACTTCGGCTCCTTAAAAGAAGCTATGCTCTGTAAAAGAAGGGACAATTGTGGACTTTCTATTCTCAGCAGCAGGAATAATGCCTATAATGCCCTAGTCTCCACTTGGCATCCAATGAAACACTCCATCATTATTATCCAATGTCAGTGATAGTTTTCATTCAAATTGAAAATAAAGTAAAGGGAAAGTCTGAAGTCAGGGTGTACTTTTCTGATCCATACATGTTACTCCTCATCCCAGTTATTTAAAAGGTAAATAAAACCAAATACATGAAAAGAACAGAGAACAATCTGCCATTAGGAATGGGTTTCTATTTAAATATGTGTTATACTATGTAACACCATTTGTAGTTTTGCATCTGCAATACATTTTATTTATTAAGGCTTTAAAACGAACCGTAAATAGTTAGATTTTCTTTTGACATCTTTATTGGAGTATAATTGCTTTACAATTGTGTGTTAGTTTCTGCCATATAACAAAGTGAATCAGCTATACATATACATATATCCCCATATCCCTTCCCTCTTGCGGCTCCCTCCCCCCCTCCCTATCCCACCCCTCTAGTTCGTCACAAACCACTGAGCAGATCTCCCTGTGCTATGCGGCCTCTTCCCACTAGCTATCTATTTTACATTTGGTAGTGTATATATGTCCATGCCACTCTGTCACTTCATCCCAGCTTACCCTTCCCTCTTCTTGTGTCCCCAGGTCCATTCTCTATGCCTGCGTCTGTATTCCTGTCCTGCCCCTAGGCTCTTCAGAATCTTTTTTTTTTTCAGATTCCATATATATGTGTTATCATATGGTATTTGTTTTTCTCTTTCTGATTACTTCACTCTGTATAACAGACTCTAGATCCATCTACCTCACTGCAAATAACTGAATTTCATTTCCTTTTATGACTAATATTGCATTGTATATATGTGTCATATCTTCTTTATCCATTCATCTGTCGATGGACACTTAGGTTGCTTCCATGTCCTGGCTATTGTAAATAGTGCTGAAGTGAACATTGTGGCACATGACTCTTTTTAAATTATGGTTTTCTCAGGGTATATGCCCAGTAGTGGGATTGCTGGGTTGTATGGTAGTTCTATTTTTAGTTTTTTAAGGAACTTCCATACTGTTCTCCATAGTGGCTGTATCAATTTACATTCCCACCAACAGTGCAAGATGGTTCCCTTTTCTCCACACCTGCTCCAGCATTTATTGTTTGTAGATTTTTTGATGATGGCCATTCTGACAGGTGTGAGATGATACCTCATTGTACTTTTGATTTGCATTTCTCTAATGAATAGTGATGTTGAGCTACCTTTCATATGTTTGTTGGCAATCTGTATATCTTCTTTGGAGATATGTCTACTTATCTTAGGTTTTCTGCCCATTTATAGATGGGTTGTTTGTTTTTTTAATATTGACCTGCATGGCCTGCTTGTGAATTTTGAAGATTAATCCTTTGTCAGTTGCTTCATTTGCAAATATTTTCTCCCATTTTGAGGGTTGTCTTTTCATCTCGTTTATGGTTTCCTTTGCTGTGCAAAAGCTTTTAAGGTTCATTAGGTCCCATTTGTTTATTTTTGTTTTTATTTCCATTTCTCTAGGAGGTGGGTCAAAAAGGATCTTGCTGCGATTTATGTCCTGGCGTGTTCTGCCTATGTTTTCCTCTAAGAGTTGGATAATGTCTGGCCTTACATTTAGGTCCTTAATCCATTTTGAGTTTATTTTTCTGTATGTTGTTAGGGAGTGTTCTAATTTCATCCATGTAGCTGTCCAGTTTTCCCAGCAGAACTTATTGAAGAGGCTGTCTTTTCTCCATTGTATATTCTTGCCTCCTTTATCAAAAATATGGTGACCATATGAGCGTGGGTTTATCTCTGGGTGTTCTATCCTGTTCCATTGATCTCTATTTCTGTTTTTGTGCCCGTACTGTACTGTCTTGATTACTGTAGCTTTGTACTATAGTCTGAAGTCAGGCACACTAATTCTTCCTGCTCTGTTTTTCTTTCTCAAGATTGCTTTTGGTATTCGGGGTCTTTTGTGTTTCCATACAAATTGTGCAATTTTTTGTTCTAGTTCTGTGAAAAATGCCATTGGTAGTTTGATAGGGATTGCATTGAATCTGTGGATTCCTTTGGGTAGTAGAGTCATTTTCACAATGTTGATTCTTCTTATCCAAGAACATGGTATATCTCTCCATCTGTTTGTATCATGTTCAATTTCTTTCATCAGTGTCTAATAGTTTTCTGCATACACGTTTTTTGTCTCCTTAGGTAGGTTTATACTTAGGTATTTTATTCTTTTTGTTACAATGGTAAATGGGAGTGTTTGAAGTCAGGCACACTAATTCTTCCTGCTCTGTTTTTCTTTCTCAAGATTGCTTTTGGTATTCGGGGTCTTTTGTGTTTCCATACAAATTGTGCAATTTTTTGTTCTAGTTCTGTGAAAAATGCCATTGGTAGTTTGATAGGGATTGCATTGAATCTGTGGATTCCTTTGGGTAGTAGAGTCATTTTCACAATGTTGATTCTTCTTATCCAAGAACATGGTATATCTCTCCATCTGTTTGTATCATGTTCAATTTCTTTCATCAGTGTCTAATAGTTTTCTGCATACACGTTTTTTGTCTCCTTAGGTAGGTTTATACTTAGGTATTTTATTCTTTTTGTTACAATGGTAAATGGGAGTGTTTCCTTAATTTCACTTTCATATTTTTCATCATTAGTGTATAGGAATGCAAAAGATATCTGTGCATTAATTTTGTATCCTGCTACTATACCAAATTCATTGATTAGCTCTAGTAGTTTCTGGTAGTATCTTTAGGATTCTCTATGTATAGTATCATGTCATCTGCAAACAGTGACAGCTTTACTTCTTCTTTTCTGATTTGGATTCCTTTTACTTACTTTTCTTCTCTGACTGCTCTGGCTAAAACTTCCAAAACTATGGTAAATAATAGTGGTGAGAGTGGGCAACCCTGTCTTGTTCCTGATCTTAGAGGAAATTGTTTCAGTTTTTCACCATTGAGAACAATGTTGGCTGTGGGTTTGTCATATGTGGCCTTTATTTTGTTGAGGTTAGCTCCCTCTATGCCTAGAGGGTTTTTATCATAAATATGTGTGGAATTTTGTCACAAGCTTTTCTGCATCTGTTGAGGTTATCATATGATTTTTCTCCTTCAATATGTTAATATGGTGTATCACATTGATTGATTTGTGTATATTGAAGAATCCTTGCATTCCTGGGATAAACTCCACTTGATCATGGTGTATGATCCTTTTAATGTGCTGTTGGATTCTGTTTGCTAGTATTATGTTGAGGATTTTTGCATCTATATTCATCAGTGATATTGGCCTGTAGTTTTCTTTCCTTGTGACATCCTTGTCTGGTTTTGGTATCAGGGTGACGGTGGCCTCGTGGAATGACTTTGGGAGTGTTCCTCCCTCTGCTATATTTTGGAAGACTTTGAAAAGGATAGGTGTTAGCTCTTCTCTAAATATTTGATAGAATTCGCCTGTGAAGCCATCTGGTCCTGGGCTTTTGTTTGTAGGAAGATTTTTAACTTCAGTCTCAATTTCAGTGCTTGTGATTGGTCTGTTTTTATTTTTTATTGCCTCCTGTTTCAGTCTCAGAAGGTTGTGCTTTTCTAAGAATTTGTCTGTTTCTTCCACGTTGTCCATTTTATTGGTATATAGTTGCTTGTACTAATCTCTCAAGATCCTTTGTATTTCTGCAGTGTCAGTGTTACTTCTCCTTTTTCATTTCTAATTTTACTCTTTTGAGTCTTCTCTCCATTTTTCTTGATGAGTCTTGCTAATGGTTTATCAGTTACGTTTACCTTCTCAAAGAACCAACTTTTAGTTTTATTGATCTTTGCTATTGTTTTCTTCATTTCTTTTTCATTTATTTCTGATCTGATCTATATGATTTCTTTCCTTCTGCTAACTTAGGGGTTTTTTTGTTCTTCATTCTCTAATTGCTTTAGGTGTAAAGTTAGGTTGTTTATTTGAGATGTTTCTTGTTTCTTGAGGTAGGATTGTATTGCTATAAATGTCCCTCTTAGGACTGCTTTTGCTGCATCCCAAAGGTTTTGGGTCATCGTGTTTTCATTGTCATTTGTTTCTAGGCATTTTTTGATTTCCTCTCTAATTTCTTCAGTGACCTCTTCTTTATTTAGTAGCATATTATTTTTCCTCCATGTGTTTGTATTTTTTATGGATATTTTCTTGTAATTGATATGTAGTCTCATGGCATTGTGGTCAAAAAGATACTTGATACAATTTCAATTTTCTTAAATTTACCAAGGCTTGATTTGTGACCCAAGATATGATCTATCCTGGAGAATGTTCCATGAGCACTTGAGAAAAATGTGTATTCTGTTGTTTTTGGATGGAATGTCCTATAAATATCAATTAAGTCCATCTTGTTTAATGTATCATTTAAAACTGGTGTTTGCTTATTTATTTTTAATTTGGATGATCTGTCCATTGGTGAAAGTGGGGTGTTAAAGTCCTCTGCTATGATTGTGTTGCTGTTGATTTCCCCTTTTATGTCTGTTAGCATTTGCCTTATGTATTGATGTGCTACTGTGTTGGGTGCATAAATATTTACAATTGTTATATCTTTGTCTTGGATTAAGCATTTGGTCATTATGTAGTGTCCTTCTTTGTCTCATATAATAGTCTTTATTTTAAAGTCTATTTTGTCTGATATGAGAATTGCTACTCCAGCTTTCTTTTGATTTCCATTTGCATGGAATATCTTTTTCCATCCCCTCGCTTTCAGTTTGTATGTGTCCCTAGGCCTGATCTGGGTCTTTTACAGACAGAATATTTATGGGTCTTGTTTTTGTATCCATTTAGCCAGTCTGTGTCTTTTGGTTGGAGCACTTAATCCATTTACATTTAAGGTAGTTATCGATATGTATGTTCCTGTTACCATTTTCCTAATTGTTATATGTTTGTTATTGTAGGTGTTTTCCTTCTGTTGTGTGTCCTGCCTAGAGAATGTCCTTTAGCATTTGTTGTAAAGCTGGTTTGGTGGTGCTGAATTCTCATACCTTTTGCTTGTCTGTAAAGGTTTTAATTTCTCCATTGAATCTAAATGAGGTCCTTGCTGGGTAGAGTAATCTTGGTTCTAGTTTCTTCCTTTTCATGACTTTCAATATGTCCTGCCACTCCCTTCTGGCTTGCAGAGTTTCTGCTGAAATATCAGCTGCTATCCTTATGGGGATTCCTTTGTATGTTATTTGTTGTTTATCCATTGATGCTTTCAATATTTTTTTTCTTTGTATTTAATTTTTGATAGTTTGAATAATATGTGTCTTGGCATGTTTCTCCTTGGATTCATCCTGTATGGGACTCTCTGCACTTCCCGTACTTGATTATTTCCTTTCCCATATTAGGGAAGTTTTCAACTATGATCTCTTCAAATGTTTTCTCAGTCCTTTTCTTTTTCTCTTCTTCTTCTGGGGCCCATATAATTCGAATGTTGGTGAATTTAATGTTGTCCCAGAGGTCTCTGAGACTGTCCTCAATTCTTTTCATTCTTCTTTATTCTGCTCTGTGGTAGCTCTTTCCACTATTTTATCTTCCAGGTCTCTTATCTGTTCTTCTGCCTCAGTTATTCTGCTATTGATTCCTTCTAGAGATTTCTAATTTCATTTATTGTGTTGTTCATCATTTTTTGTTTGCTCTTTAGTTCTTCTAGGTCCTTGTTAAACATTTCTTATATTTTCTCCATTCTATTTCCAAGATTTTGTATCATCTTTACTATCATTACTCTGAAATTTTTTCCAATTTCCTCTTCATTTGTTTAGTCTGGTGGGTTTTTACCTTGTTCCTTCATCTGCTGTGTTTTTCTGTCTTTTCGTTTTGCTTAACTTACTGTGTTTGTGGTCTCCTTTTCACAGGCTGCATGCTTGTAGTTTCCATTGTTTTTGGTGTCTGACCCTAGTGGGTAAGTTTGGTTCAGTGGGTTGTGTAGGCTTCCAGGTGAAGGGACTGGTGCTTTTTTTCTAGTGGATGAGGCTGGATCTTGTCTTTCTGGTGAGCAAAACTACATCTGGTGCTGTGTTTTGGGGTGCCTGTGACCTTATTATGATTTTAGGCAGACTCTTTGCTAATGGGTGGGGTTGTATTCCTGTCTTTCTACTTGTTTACATACAGTGTCCAGCACTGTAGCTTGCTGGTCATTGAGTGGAGTGGGGGTCTTAGATATAAACTGTAAATACTAAACTAAGATAAACATAAGACCAGAAATAAATTAGATGCAGAAAGTAAACTCCAAATCTACAGTTGCTCCCTAAGTCCACTGCTTAACCTTTGAGATGATTCGTTTTTTCACCGTTTGATATTACATGGAGCTGGGAGGTCTCTCGTGGACCAATGTCCTGAATTTGTCTCTTCCACCTCAGAGGCACAGGCCTGACACCTGCCTGGAGTATGAAGACCCTGTCAACCACATGGCTCAGAAGAAAAGGGAGAAAAAAGAAAAAAAGAAAGAGAAAATAAAATAAAATAGTTATTAAAATTAAAAAATTATTAAAAAGTAATTAAAATTCTCTTCTTTGTTCGCACAGCTCCTGGGGTTCAGCTTTGGATTTGGCCCCACCTCTGTGTGTAGGTCACCTGAGGGCATCTGTTCTTCGCTCACTCAGGATGGGGTTAAAGGAGCAGCTGATTCGGGGGCTCTGGCTCACTCAGGTGGTGGGGGGAGGTAAGGGTACAGAATGCGGGGCGAGCCTGCAGTGGCAGAGGCCAAGAAGACATTGCAACAGCCTGAGGTGTGCCGTTTGTTCTGCTGGGAAAGTTTTCCCTGGATCATGGGACCCTGGCAGTGGCGGGCTGAATAGGCTCCCAGGTGAGGAGGTGTGGATAGTGACTGGTGCTTGCACAGAGGCTTCTTGGTGGCTGCAATAGCAGCCTTAGCATTTCATGCCTGTGTCTGGTGTCCATGCTGGTAGCCGCAGCTCGTGCCCATCTCTGAAGCTCGTTTAGGTGGTGTTCTGAATCCCCTCTCCTAGAGCACCCTGAAACAATTGTCTCTTGCCCCTTAGGCAGGTCCAGACATTTTCCTGGACTCCCTCCTGGCTAGTTGTGGTGCATTAGCCCCCTTCAGGCTGCGTTCACACAGCCAACCCGTCTTTCCCCAGGCATCTGACCTCGGAAGACCAAGCCTCAGCTCCCAGGCCCCACCTGCCCCGGTGGGTGAGCAAACAATGTTCTCAGGCTGGTGAGTGCTGGTGGGCACCAATCCTCTGTGTGGGAATCTCTCCGCTTTGCCCTCTGCACCCCTGTTGCTGTGCTTTCCTCTGTGGCTCTGAAGCTTACCCCCTGCCCACTCCCCATCTCCAGCAGTGAAGGGGCTTCCTAGTGTGTGGAAACTTTTCTTCCTTCACAGCTACCTCCCAGAGGTGCATGTCCCATCCCTATTCTTTTGTCTGTATTTTTATTTTTCTCTTTTGCCCTGCCCAGGTATGTGGGGAGTTTCTTGCCTTTTGGGAAGTCTGAGGTCCTCTGCCAGCATTCAGTAAGTGTTCTGTAGGAGTTGTTCCACATGTAGATGTATTTCTGATGTGTTTGTGGGGAGGAAGGTGATCTACACATCTTACTCCTCTGCCATCTTGAAGGTCTCTGTTTGTAAATTTTTTGATGATGGCCATTCTGAGCGGTGTGAGGTGATACCTCATTGTACTTTTGATTTGCATTTCTCTAATGATTAGTGATGTTGAGCATCCTTTCATGTGTTTGTTGGCAAGCTGTATATTTCTTTGGAGAAATGTCTATTTAGATCTTCAGCCCATTTTTGGATTGGGTTGTTTGTTTTCTGGATATTGAGCTGCATGAGCTGCTTATAAAGTTTGGAGATTAATCCCTTGTCAGTTGCTTCATTTGCAAATATTTTCTCCCATTTTGAGGGTTGTCTTTTCATCTCGTTTATGGTTTCCTTTGCTGTGCAAAAGCTTTTAAGGTTCATTAGGTCCCATTTTTTAATTTTTGTTTTTATTTCCATTTCTCTAAGAGGTGGGTCAAAAAGGATCTTTCTGTGATTTGTGTCATAGAGTGTGCTGCCTATGTTTTCCTCTAAGAGCTTTATAGTGTCTGGCCTTACATTTAGGTCTTTAATCCATTTTGAGTTTATTTTTGTGTATGGTGTTAGGGAGTGTTCTAATTTCACTCTTTTACATGTAGCTGTCCAGTTCTCCCAGCACCACTTATTTAAGAAACTGTCTTTTCTCCATTTTATATTCTTGCCTCCTTTATCAAAAATAAGGTGACCAGGGCTTCTCTGGTGGCACAGCTGTTGAGAATCCACCTGCCGATGCAGGGGACACAGGTTTGTGCCCCGGTCCGGGAAGATCCCATATGCCACGGAGCGGCTGGGTCCGTGAGCCAGGGCTGCTGAGCCTTCACACCCGGAGCCTGTGCTCCACAACGGGAGAGGCCACAACAGTGAGAATGATGTTGGCTCTGGGTTTGTCATATATATGGCCTTTATTATGTTGAAGTAAGTTGCCTCTAGGCCTAGTTTCTGGGGAGGTTTTATCATAAATGCATGTTGAATTTTGTCAAAAGCTTTTTCTGCATCTATTGAGATGATCATATGGTTTTTCTCCTTCAATTTGTTAATATGGTTTATCACATTGGTTGATTTGCATATGTTGATGCATCCTTGCATTAGAAATGAGTTAGATATAATATTAAATTTCACAAAGAATCTTTTGTCCAAGTGTTTGTCTCTGACAAATTCTATTATATCTCCCCTTTTTTCTTAAGTTGGACTTTTTTGTGGTTGAATATTTTTTAACTTAATTTTGCATTTATGTCACTTTCCCATGTAATATTTGGTTCCTATAACTACAAAATCTGGTAACCATGTAACATCCTGCTCTAGGCTGAAATAGACAAGAGAGTTCTGAGAACTACCAGCTATAATTTTATATCTTTCTACTTTAACTTTTGATTTATGTTTAATGTGCTTCTAAATATTTCAATGGGTTCTTCTCTCTAAAGTGCTGTTTGATCAGCTAAACATTTAGATTCAGTCAAATCCTCATGACAATGGCCTACCTAGACAGGCATCACTATTATCTCCAGTTAAATATTTAACCATTAAAGCAATCTTCATTTCTCAACATTTATTATTTATGAGTCTTTGTTTTCATGGGTTCTACCCTCATAGAACATGCTTGCATTGAAGGTAAGACTGAGTCAGAATCATCTCAATCAAAAATGCACATGGCACATGAAAAACTCTGAGTAAATATTTGATGTCAGTGTACTCAATGGGTTAATGAGGAACAGCTCTTGACTTTAATTGGTTCACTGGCCAAGAGGAGATATAAACATATGCAATAATTTCATTTAAATATTTATGTAATATTTATGGAAAAATATAAAGATCTTCTAATAGCAATGTCTGCCAGATCCCTAGCACTCATCAGAGATTATGTCTCATTTTCAAGAACAGATTGTAGTTAGTAGCTGAGAAAATACATAATATACATAATAAAATATGAAATATAACATTTATTTTCAAGCAACTATGAATAGATAACCTCTCAAGGCTTTTTTAACTCAATAAATAACTCATTTATTAAATGACATTATCCAGCACTTAACAGGTACTGACTGATATGATATATATATGGAAAACATCAGTGATCATTTAAGCCTGATTGTATTTCCTTTGTTACCAATTAGTTGGAATATGTATTGGGAGAAAGTGTCATAGTACACGCAAGATGCTAGATTAACATAGTAATCATGACAATAATAATAACAATAATGTGAGGCTGAGATTTTCAAGTTTCTGCAAAGATGTTGAATTGCCAGCTTTCAGTCTCCCTCAAGTAAGATCAACTCTTAAACACAGAGCATCCAGGATTCTGGGAAACAACTACAAAAACTGTTAGAAAACAGTGCTGGGAACTTGTGTGCTTTGCTGACCAGGGAGGTGGTTGATTCTGGCTGGAGCAGAAGGCAGCAAGAAGAATTCGTAGAAGTCAAATTAGAATAAAAGAAACCATCTCCCTGGGAAAGTTAATGTCTACCCCCTGATTGCATAAGTCAGAAGCATCAGCAAAATCTCTTATTCCAGATAAGTAACTCAGAAATCTTGGTCTGTTCAAGAGTTGCAGAAAATAGTTGAGTCATTGACTGACTATCCTCCAGTATTAAACCCCATGCACTTTCCCTTTCCAATCCAAAAGAATAGTTTGGGAGCTTACTGCCCAAACCTGCTTCTCCTGGGGAAATGAAAGAAATGGTCTGACTTTGTGGAGTATTTGCTGGAATTTTAGCAAACAAAACTGAGTTAATGTTTATTCATCCGTCACACAGTCATGTATTAAAATAAGACATCTGAGGAGAGAAAGTAATTTAAAATGAACTTACAAAAAAGGCAGCAAGAATAACAAAAAGTAAAAGGGAAAAACCTTGATTGCAAATGCCACTAGATGTAGAAATGTTAGAACAGAGGGGTTAATAATGAAATAAAGAAAATACATTACAAATGTGATACAAGAAAAGGAAACACTTTTACAAATGGACTTATTTAGATATGAAAATACAACCGTTGAATTTTTATAAAGGTAACACAAATAGTAAAACATACATCTGAAGAATAAATTATGAGTTGTGTTATGGGCTGAATTGTGCCCCACCCCAACAAATTCATACATTGAAGGCCTAACCCCTGGTACCTCAGAATATGACTGCATTTGGAGCCTTTAAAGCCTTTAAAGAGGTGATTAAGTTAAAATGAGGCCTTTCAGTGAGACATAATCCAATCTGACTGGCGTCACTATTAGAAGAGGAAATTTAGTCACACAAAGAGACAAGAGGTGTGCACCCACAGAGGAAAGACCATGTGGGGATATTGAGAGAAAGCAGCCATCTGCAAGCCAAGGACAAACAAACAAAACTTGGGGGCACTTTGATCTTGACTTCTAATCTCCAGAACTATGAGAAATAAATTTCTGTTAATTAAGCTCCCCTGTCTGTGGTATTTGTTATGGCAGCCCCAGCAAACTGTTACAGGTTGGAAGAACAAATATTAGTACTTTAAAGGGCATGCACAAAAGGATCAATAAATTTAAAAAGTAAACAAATAAATATCATGTTAAGTAGAATAGGCACAGAAAGATCAATAACTGAGTAAAAAATAATCAAACTTAAAGAAAAATTATAGTGAAGTGGAAAATTTTAAAGAAACAGTAGAGATTAATTTCCCAGAAATAAACAAGGACCCACAGAATTTCAAAATTGGGAAAGAAGAGAAAGTTCTGACCAAGAAGTATTTTAGTGAAATATAAGACTATCAAAGACAATGAGAAAATTCTAAAAGCTACCAAGAGAAGCTCTCATGACTTAGAAGCGAGAATATCAACATCATTATGCACATCAGTAAAAACTGAAGACAAAGCAATGCATATATGTTTTTTAAGAATTGTGTATGCTGAGGAGAAAAATAAGCTTGAGAGACTGTATCTAGCACATATTTTGGCTTCTTATATATTTTCATAATTCAAATATTTTTGCATTGGTACAATAAAGACTTCAAAAGCAGAAGTTGAATATATGAAATCTTGGTTAATATATGAGAGGTCAGTGGAAAATAAATAGACCTTTTTAACTAATGATGCTGGAGAAATTGGTTATACACTTTCAAAAAATAAGAATAGATTTTTAAAATTCACCTCTTCTCACATACACAAATTAAAGATTAAAATGCATTTGTCAACATAAAACTCTTCAATTGCCAAAGAAAAATGTCATCACCCAGTTTTAAATGTGTTCCTTTAAAAAAACCACACAAAAAATTATAATAATACATTTGATCATGTTAACATTTTATAAAAACATGCCCTGAAAAGACAAGTCCCAGAATGAGTGAAAATAAGTGTAAATTGGCATATATCTACATTGGAATTGATTTTGTCTTGTTTATTCAAGTTGAATATATGTAAGGTTGAATCATATAAACTTTTAAATGTTGTAGGTTAATAAATGGTCAAATATTGTCAGTTTCCCAAGTTTTAAACATATGTGTTTTATGGTATAAAGTTTTCTTCCCCAGGTACTTGCCATTGAAGAATCTTTATATGTGTGTACCCACTAGAATCTATGCACAAAACTTTTAAATAGTATTCTTTTAAAATAAAAAGCTAGTAATAATGCAGGTATGCATCAAAAATATAATAGAAAAATACACTGTGATGCATTCATTCAATGAAAGATATAAATCAAGAAAATAGGTGAACTACAATTTCCTATAATGAATGAATTGCAAAAGCATGGTATTTAATGAAAAAAAATATATCCACTGGAGAATATAAACATATGACTCCACTGGGGACAAAACTAGACAAAATAGACAAACTTAAGCAACACATTTTTACAGGTTTGTAAATTTGTGGTAAGAATATAAAGATATGCAAGAGAATTGTTAACATGAAAGTGATTTTCTGTAGGGAACAGGGTATTGCCAGGGATATAAACTAAGAAGAATTTTCAAAGGACTTACAGTGGTTCTATTTTAAGCTGAGTGCTAGGAAAATAATGCACTCTCTTTTGTGTATGTGTATATCACATTTTTAAAAATTTAAATAAACATGGTTAGCAAGAATTGTTTATTTCAGGAAGAAGAAACAGTGCTTTTGGAAGCCATAGATTTTATAATGAAATGAAGCAAGTCCATTGAGAAGGGATTAAATCATATAAGAACTTCTGGACAAAAATACAGAACTTAACAGAAGTTAAATTTTATCCTAATCTAAATTGGCAAGAAGCCAATTTAGAATTTTCTTTTATTTGTTTTTTAAATTTTTTTAGATGTCACCCTGGCTGCTGTGTGGAAAAATATTTTTTTTTTTTTTTGGCCAGAGTAAATAGTGGAGAAGGAAAGACCAATTTGGAAACTCTTACAGTAATCCATATGACAGATGTTGGCTTAGACTCATGTGGTTGTCACAGAGCTAGAGAGAGATAGACAGCTTTGAGATATATGTAGGAGTTATAATTCACAGGACTTTATGATGAATTGGATTTAGTGGTTTAATAGAAGTTAGTGTTAAATGATGTTTCTATGTCTTCAGATTGAGTGACTGGAGGAAGGATAATTTATTAATGTAGAGAACATAATAGGAAGAATTGAATTGTGGATAGGATGAGATCAGTGTTTCATTTGGACATGTTATTTTGGGCATATTGTGTCATGTATGGTTACTGGCATGTTGTGTTCTGTGAACCAGCTAAATGAAAAAGTTAAGTAATCAGTTTGAAATATGTATCTGGATAGCAGAAGAGAAAGTATAGCCTATAACAGTGAACCATCAACAAGAAGTGGTGTGTGAAATACTGGGAATGAATAAGACCACCTAGAGAGATGATATAGAAGCAAGAAAGAGGCCAAAATCTGAGACCCTAATACTTAGGTAAGAGGTAGTAGAGGAGTTCTAAACTCCTCTAAAGAGAATGAGAAGGAATGACCTAAGACATAAAAGAAAAAATAGGAAATCAAAGTATCAGAGAAGCCAGGAGAAAAGTTTTTTTTTTTTTTTTTTTTTAAAGCAAAATCTTCTCTGACAAATGCTATAGTAAAGTTGAGGAAGTTGGTGACTAATAAGTATCTATTAAATTTAGCAAATTAAGATTACAGGATATAAGGAAATTTTCAACTTAGTGATGCAGTCATTGTGGAGAGTACTAAAGAATGAAAGACAATGAGGGAGAGTTGATGGTGTGTGAAGTTAGCCCTAGAAGACCTTTGGGTACTGAAACCCAGCTGGAAATCTTGGCAACTTCTTATCCAGAAGTAAAATAGAAACTTAGGTTTTCTTTTCATTCTTGAATAGTTTTTCTCCTAAATCCAAACTTTTCAGGATAACATGGAGCCAAGAATCGTTAAAATTGATAAAAGTTTCCTCTGATTTATTTAGGTAGCTTATTTCCTTAAATAAAAGAATCCCTCAAATATCCTCTTCCTCCTCATGTTCCTCTCCAAGATGGCAAGTGAACATAAGGTTTCAGGAATTCTCTGGTGGTCCAGTGGTTAGGACCCTGTGCTTTCACTGCTGAGGATGTGGATTCAGTCACTGGTGGGGAACTAAGATCCCACAAGCCACATGACATGGCCAAAAATTTTTTTTTAATTAAAAAAAAAAGAAAGAAAATAAGGGCTTGTGTGACAGTGGGGTAGTGGAGATGGTTGCACGTTCTTCTGGTTGTGGAAAAAGGAACCCTGGATCACATGTGAGCATCATTTTTCTATCCTCTGGGTCCATCTTGATGATGTCACATGACAGCCTAAATTCTCGACACTGTTAGCATTTCTATCTGAAGTCTGCAGCTGGGAACTCACAATTGAACTCTGATCAATGAAGTATGAGACAAGGGTGTCAGCTATGGATGACAGAATTGGGCCAAACATAGTAAAATTTGTGGATGCTGGATAATTAATAAAATAATTATGGAAATCAGAGGTTAATTAATTTTCTGCCAACACTTGATTCATGGTTTGAAAAGCCATACAAAACTCAAGGTTTATCCATACAAGCCCATCGTTTGGTCAGTTTCTCTGTCAATAGGGACAGATGTCACTACATTTTCTCATGTGATGATAATGATTACTGAGTCTCATTGCACACAAATGTAATATGCTTATCTTTTACATATTAATTCATTCATCCTTCTATGCATTTACTAAAAGATTTTGGATTTCTAATATTGCTGAGCCCCATACTAACAGTTTATGTTTGAGAAATGAATGACAGTATCCCTCTTCTAAAAAAACTAACTGTAAGAACAAAACCCAAAGATCCTACGTAAAAATTGAATTCAATGGCAATTAAGAGAACGATTTTGTTTTTATTTTACACTTTGCTAATAGAATAAACAAAAAATGCTCTGGAAATAACTAATACTATATGTCACTACCTGACACTCTCTGATACTACCTGATAATTTAATGGCTTAGGAATTTGAAGCATTATGGATTGATGTGTATTTAATCAATCTGTTCATTTACCCTCCACCTGGAAAGTAAATAGTACTTAGTCAGTCACAGGAAGTCACTGCTAAACCAACTGATAGACAAAGATCCACATAGACACACACACATACTGCTTCCCAAAGCTTGGCATCTGTTAAAAACTCATTTGGAATAAATAATTTCACCTTGGAGGGGCTCATAATCTCCAATTCTAAGAAGCAGTTTCTGCCTATTTAGCCAAATATATGGAGGAAAAATGTACTACAGAAGGATGAAGCACTACTTCTAATGTTTTAGCATATCTAATCCTACCTTATTAAACAAGATCCATCAATCCTTTATTAGATTCCTACTGCTGCCGTAACTAAGTACCACGAGCTGAATGGCTCAAAGCAGCAGAAAGTTATTGTTCCACAGTTCTGGAGGCAAAAAGTACAAAATCAAGTTATCAGCAGGCATGCTTCCTCTAAACGCTGTAGCGGAGAATGCTTCTTTGCTACTTCCTAGTTGATGGTGGTTCCCAGGCAATCTTTGGCACTCCTTGACTTGTTAGCTATAGAACTTCAACCTGAGCATCTATTGTCACATGACATTTCCCCTGTCTTCCCATGTGTTTTCCTCTTTCTATAAGGACACCAGTCATATTGGGTAAGGGCCCACCCTAATGACCACACTTTAACTTGATTACTTCTGTGAAGACCCTATTTTCAAATAAGGTAACATTTCGAGGTGTTAGGGGTTAGAATGTCAACATATCTTTTTGAGTAATGCAATTCAGCCCATAACAATGCTTCTCTCCATTGACGTGAAAGAAACTAAGGGGAGTGATTGAGAGGCTAAAGATGAGAATAGATCTGTTATCTCTTCCCGATGGACAGACTTGTAGCTGGAGAGAAAAGTCCTTTACTCACTGGTAATTTCTCTTCCTCTCATTATTCATTGAAGACTGAAAGGCATGAAACATATATAGCAAGAGGCATATATGTGTATAAAGGTAAACATATATATTATAGGTATATATATAAGATATATATTATTATATATTACATATAATATAATGTATAATATATAGGTATACCTCAAAGATAATGTGAGTTCAGTTCCAGACCATTGCAATGAAGTATCTCAGTAAAGCAATCCCACCAATTTTTTGATTTCCCAGTGCATATAAAAATTATGTTTACACTATACTGTAGTCTATTAAGTGTGCAGTGGCATTATGTCTAAAAAAACCAAAGTACACACTTTAATTAAAATTTACTTTATCGCTAAAAGAACGCTAAGCATCTCTGTGCTTTCAGAGTCATAGTAGTAACATCAAAAAACACTGATCACAGGTCACCATTGCAAATATAATAAAAGTGAAAAAGTTTGAAGTATTGTGAGAATTACTGAAATGTGATACATAGGCATGAAATGAGCAAATGCTGTTGGAAAAATGGCACCAATAGACTTGCTTGATTCAGAGTTGCCACAAACCTTCAATTTGTGAAATCACAGTATCTATGAAGCACAATAAAGTAAGGCATAACAAAACAACATATGCCTATATGATGAATAATATAATATACTTTAAATTATTATTATGTAGAAGTTATATAATAGGTTTATAAAAATGATATACATATGTATATATAATATATAAAAGTTATATGAGGTATATTTAAAAGTTATATAGGAGGTACATATAATGCAATATGTATATATCATATATATGTACATATGTACTATATGAAAGGAGGCAGTGTTTGAGTCAAACAATATTTCTAGATATAGAGACTTTTCAAATCTGAGAGTCACTTTTCTATTTTTCCACTTGGAAATTGTCTCTGTCTTACTACATCATTAACCATGGAACCAACACTTCAATTGAAAGAGAATCATTTTTAAAATAAAACAGGGTATCTTTACCTCCCTGGGTCTGGGGAAAATGGCCATGGTCAGTACCGTGGGGACTTAGCTACAAAACCTTATTACTTTTTCTCTCTGATCAAAGGAGGGAGCCATCAATTCTTCTAAAATTGTTTCTGTCGGTAGCTGGCTTTAAGGATGTTTATTACTTAATCTAGAGATTTGTAGTTATCAAATAGGATTACTTGCAGAGATACAGTAGCTAGGAAATCATTAGAATATATAACTAAGTTAACTGGCCTTATACTTTTCTAAATACTTGAATTCTTTAATTTACAGAAGAAATTGACCTTTAGCTGCAGGGCGTCATGTCAGCTTCCATGAGATTTTCTCCACCTGTATTTGAAAATAACCAGCAAAATGTGAAACTTTTTTTTAAAGATTTCAGTGAGTAAGTTTAAAACATCTTGTGATAAAAGTTTTTGCAAGTCGTGTAGTATATTAACTTATTGTAATAAAATGTGAAATATATTTCAGAGATGGTACCATTAAAATTATAGTTATATTTATCTTTGAATGCAATGCAAATGAGAGAAAGTAGTCCCGTTTTTTTTTAGTTGAAAACATATGTGAAACCTCTAAAATTCCTAGCTTGATTTTCTTGGACCAGAGAAGCTCCTTATACTCTGACACAAGGGAGGACATATTAAAAAGATCCTTTCTTGGAAGGCTTACTATATACAGGACTATTCTTGCTATAGATATGCTACAAGATACTAAGTTTGCTGGTTTCTGGAAAACTGAAAACATGAAACACTTTGTATGATACCATTTTATTTGCTTCTTTAATCATGTAAAACATACAGTATTTATAGCTAGAAATTCTATTTGTGCTTATCAAGCCAACTCTCCAATTTTACAGATGAGTCAACTGAAAAAGATGTTTACTTTTTCTTTCTCTAAGTGGATTGTAAAATGCATAAACCGAAGGATGCATTTTAGATGTTTGATAGAATGATTGTTGAACTAGAAATTAAGTATAATAAAAAATACATTGTACAGTAAACTATGAGAGTTTTACTTTTTCATTACACTGTGAGATCCCCAAAGGACATTCTTATTCACTTCTAATTTCTAGACTCACTGCAGTATCATTTCTGAGATTTCTTCCTTTGTTTATGAAGTGATTGATTAAACTATCATAAGACCTTCCAGACCTTCTATAAGCACAAGTTCATACATAAATTAGGTAAAATCATTTTGCAATCGTTTCAGATTTGAAGTGTGACAATAGTAGTAAGAGAGTCCGCATTTACCCCATACGTGCTTTTCCCTATTATTAACATCTTACGTTAACATGGTACACTTGTCACAATTAATGAACAACTACAGATACTGTATTATTAACTGAAGTCTGTGCTTTATTCAGGTTTCCCACCTAATGTTTCTTTTTCTTCCAGTATCCTATCCAGGATACCATATTACATTTAGTCTTTATTAGGCTCCTCTTAGCTGTCACAGTTTCTCAGGCTTTCCTTGTTTTTTATAATGTTGATACTTTTGAGGAGTACTGTATTAGTCTGCTAAGGCCATCATAACAAAATACCATATATTAGATGGTTTAAATAACAGAAAGTTATTTTCTCACAGTTTCAGAAGCTGAAAGTCTGAGGTCAGGGTGCCAGCATGTTCAGATCCTGATGAGGGCTTGTAGACAGCTGCCTTCTCACTGTGTCCTCACATGCTGGGGGAGAGAATATCTTCCTCTTCTTCTAAGGCCACAATCCTATGAGACCAGGGCCCCACCCTTATGACCTCATTTACCTTAGTTACCTCTCAAAAACCCTATCTCCAGAAAAAAATCACATTTGAGGTTAGAGCTTCAAAATATGAATTTTGGCAGGACACAATTCAGCCTATAGCAAGTAATGATAAGTTATTCTGTATAATGTCTCTCAACTGGGATTTATTTGGTGTTTTCCTCATTCTTAGATTGGGGTATGTGTTTTGGAACAAAGAACACAAGGTGAAGGGCTGCTTTTGTTACATTGGTCAGTGGTACCTGCTACGGACATGACTTACCAATGTTGATAGTACCTTGTCACCTGGCTGAGGTAGTGTTTGCCAAGTTTCTTCACTGTAAACTTACTCATTTTTTACCATTTCTACACTCCCCTCTTTGAAAGGAAATCATTATGAGTAGCCCACACTTAAGGTGTGGGGAGTGATGTTCCATCTCCTTAAGGGTAAAGTATCCACAAAAATTATTTGTAATTCTTCTGTGTGGAAGGTTAGTCAGTTCTTCTCTATTTATTTATTCAATCATTTACTTATCTCAGTATGGATTCACAGATATTTATTTTATAACTTGGGTTATAATTCAATACCACTTTATCATAAATTGTTGCTCAAATTATTACAGTTTTAGCTCCGGTGTCTCTTGACAGATCCCTGTAGTGTATGTGTGTGTGTGTGTGCACTTGAGCATTTTCTTATTTTCTGGCACTACAGGATGCTCTAGGCTCATTCTGTATTTTCATTGCCCTAGTACTAGAATCCACCATTTCCCCAAGGAGACCTGATTCCTTTTATTAAAGAATGATATTAAACATCAAGATCTGGATATGAGTCGAGTCTCTTAAATTGTAACGTGAACATTACAAATTAGATATGTTAGCTCAGTTGATCATATTGTGTGTGGAAAGAATTTTTAAAACTCATTTGGTTTAAATAACTACTTTGTCAAATTTTAACATTTTATTAAAAATTATTTCCTTCTCAGTTTACTTCAAACTGATATTTGCTCTACATATGAAAAAAGCTATCAGAATAGACTATGCATATCTTTAAAAACACTTAGTTTGAAAGCCTACCATTTGATATAAAGCTTATCAGAAGCTTTCAGTTTCAGTTTCAAAATACAGACTTGGAAGCTGTCACTCCTATTCTTACAATAAGAAAAAGCTGGATGGCAGGGAGAGGACTGGTGGCGTGAACACAGCCTGAAGGAGTTAGTGCACCACAGCTAGCCGGGAGAGAGTCCAGGAAAAAGTCTGGACCTGCCGAAGAGGCAAGAGACTTTTTCTTCCCTCTTTGTTTCCTGGTGCGCTAGGAGAGGGGATTAAGAGCACTGCTTAAAGGAGCTCTACAAACGGGCGCAAGCCGAGGCTAAAAGGGCGGACTCCAGACACGGGCATGGGACGCTAAGGCTGCTGCTATAGCCACCAAAAAGCCTGTGTGCAAGCCCAGGTCACTATCTACACCTCCCCTTCAGGGAGCCTGTGCAGCCCGCCACTGCCAGGGTCCCAGGATCCAGGAAAACTTCCCCGGGAGAACGCATGGGGCGCCTCAGGCTGGTGCAACGTCATGTCAGCCTTTGCTGCCGCAAGCTCGCCCCGCACTCCGTACCCCACCCTCCCCCCAGCCTGAGTGAGCCAGAGCCCCAGAATCAGTGGCTTCTTTAACCCCGTCCTGAGCGAAGAACAGATCCCCTCTGGTGACCTTAGAAACATGCCAAGACACATATTAATCAAACTGTCAAAAATTAAATACAAAGAAAACATATTAAAAGCAGCAAGGGAAAAATAACACACAAGGGATCCCAATAAGGTTAACAGCTGATCTTTCAGCAGAAACTCTGCAAGCCAAAAGAGACTGGCAGGACATATTTAAAGTGATGAAGGAGAAGAACCTACAACCAAGATTACTCTACCCAGCAAGGATCTCATTCAAATTTGATGAAGAAATTAAAACCTTTACAAGAAGCAAAAGCTGAGAGAGTTCAGCACCACCAAACCAGCTTTACAACAAATGCTAGCGGATCTTCTCTAGGAAAGAAAAAAGAGAAGGAAAAGACCTATAATAACAGACCCAAAACAATTAAGAAAATAGGAATAGGAACATACGTATTGATAATTACCTTAAATGTATATGGATTAAATGCTCCCACCAAAAGACAGAGACTGGCTGAATGGATACAAAAACAAGACCCATATATATGCTGTCTACAAGAGACTGACTTCAGACCTAGAGACACATACACACTGAAAGTAAGGGGATGGAAAAAGATATTCCATGCAAATGGAAACCAAAAGAAAGCTGGAGTATCAATTCTCATATCAGACAAAATAGACTTTAAAATAAAAACTATTAGAAGAGACAAAGAAGGACACTACATGATGATCAAGGGATCAATCCAAGAAGAAGATATAACGATTTTAAATATTTATGCAACCAACATAAGAGCACCTCAATACATAAGGCAAATACTAACAGCCATAAAAGGGGAAATCGACAGTAACACATTCATAGTAAGGGACTTTAACACCC